>NW_008603673.1:20711-21826 GCF_000691845.1 Merops nubicus | reverse complement strand
TGTAGCAAAATAGGATGGACCAAAATACCCCCACCCACTTCTGTATGGTGATGGACAGCCTTGACTTTCACTGAGTTTTATTGATAATGAGGGTTTGTAGGCACCATCTGAACTTCATGACGTTAGATTTCTAGTCTGTAAATTTGTGGTGCTGAAGGAACACACCCATATGGGAAAATGTTGAAAGAGTAGTTCATAGAGAACACAGAATGAAGGTCCAATTAGTTCTGTACATTTTTAAACTCAATACAAAGTTTTAGCTTGCAAAATTGATTCTTATGTCCAGATTCAGTTGAGTCTTCAAGTACTTGTGAAATCAAAGTGTGCTTCAACTGTAAGACTGGGTTGATTTTAGCTGCTTGCTGGAACTGATGTGATGATCTTGCCTTTTTGGAAACAGGTGACTGTTAATGGTGAAAGGGTTCATATCCCCTATTCGAGCAGTTTGTTTGAAGTCACTGTCTATGGAGCAATAATGCATGAAATCAAGCTCTCCCATCTTGGACATAATCTCACATTTACTCCAAGAAACAATGAATTTATTCTTAAACTTAATTCAAAGAGCTTTTCTTCAGGAACACAAGGGCTTTGTGGTAAGTTTGAAAGGTAGTAATTTTAAGAGCTTCCTACTTCAGCTTGAACTACTATTTATATTTTTGTAATTTTGTGTGGTCCTGAACCTTTACACTCTCTGGCTGAACTGATCCCCCCATTTTTGGCACACTGCTATTCTGTATAAGTTGTTCTACTATGGCCATCAATGTAACAGCTCATTGACTCCCAGTAATAGAAACAACAGGTGAGACATGGCTTATGTTTTGTTTATTTTCATTATCTTTTCAAAGAGTTGTTTTTTTTTTTTTAGATGAGGGTTTAACTTCAGTTTCTTACTTTTACTTTAATGTGAGAGACATGACCTATGCTTGCAGTGAAGGTGAAGGGTTTCTGAGGGGTGCTACTACCTGGGATAATTAAATCTGTGGTATCTTCAATGATATAATCCATTATATAGCTTATGCCTTTGTGGCATAACCTAGAACTGCTGTAACAAGGAAACAGGAAACAAGGCTCAGGAGTTTTATGCCTCGACTGATAATAGCTGCAAGGAATATTGT
>NW_008603673.1:0-20680 GCF_000691845.1 Merops nubicus | reverse complement strand
TCTTTCCCTTGGCATTCACCAAGTGGCCTCAAACAGCTCTGTCTCTCCTGTACCTGTTTTATCTAGGTTTATTTTATTGCTGACTGTATTTGGACTTTTTCCTGGCCCTCCTAGGGGTGTGTGACCAGAACCACGTCAATGACCTCACGCTCCGTGACGGCTCTGTCACTCCTGACAGCAGCCTGTTCATCCGAAACTGGACCGTGGAGGAGCCAGGGAAGATCTGTGAAATCCGGAGAGAAGAGAGATGCTCAGAGCACGCAGCCAGCCACTGCCACCTCCTGCTCTCCCATCAGTTTGCAGACTGCCACAGGGTAATCTCCCCAGACGTCTTCTACGAGGCTTGTGCAGAGAGCAGCTGCTACGAGGATGAAGCCTGCGAGATGATCAATTCCTACGCTCACATCTGCAGGGAAAACGGGGTCTGCATCGACTGGAGAACACCCCAGTTCTGTCGTAAGGGCTTTACTCTATGTTAAAACAGATACAGAAGCTGTCTTGCTTGGAGAGGGTTGTGCCAGTGGCCATCTTGTTGGTGTAATATGGATTTTTGAATTTCTGTGTAATGGGGCAGAAGTTCCAGATCGAGTTTTCAAATCATATTGCAGATCTGATAACTGGTTTGTCATCCACTGAATTGTGTATTATGGAAAAAGTGTTTCTCAGTAAACTGCTAACTAGTAAAATGCAAGGTTAGAGAGATTGCCTAGGAAAGAAACGTGCTGTGAAAGCTGTGTGCAGGTAAACACAGCTGTGGGACAGCACCTGCCTCTACAGTCACTGAACCATTGTGGGGCCAGGTGTGGATTGAGAGTCTGCTCTGATTCAGAGAAGCAGTTTTACCTGCAGATATCATTGCTTTGGTACCTACATCAGACAATCAGTACAAGCTGGACAAGGAAATGAATAATTTGGACTAGTAGAACTGACTCCCAGCCTGTCACTATTGTAGCTGCAAAGAATGGCACAAAAAACAAGACTTCTCTCTCTCTATATAGTTTCACAAATTCCCCATATTCCAACCAAAGCCAAAACCCTTCAGACCATGAATGAAGAGCTAAATTTCTACTGCAAAGCGAAACAGGGAAATGGCCACTCTCTGTAGTGTCTTTTCTTGCCAGCACCTGCCAGCTACACCAACCAAACCAGCTGTAATTTGCTTTGCAAATCTGGTTCTCCTGAATGTGTATTGCTTGTGTTTTGCAAGTGAAGAGTTTATGTGTGAGGAGGCAGAATAGCAGGATGTATGCAAATTGCCCAGAGCCCAGTAGAAGGAGAACAAGCATGCTAGTGCTAAATTCAGGCAGTTTTGTCTTTGTATACCTACTCCACTAAATTCTTCTAGATGTGAGAAGTTCTGGCAAAAAAGCAACATATAGTTAAGTACAAATAAGTAACTCTTGAGATGGCTTATTTTATACCTTCTCCTCTTAGCCTGCCTATAGTGATGGTTACAGACTTTCAGATATTCACTCACGTTCTGGTTTGGTCAGGTATCTGAGATGTGTGGGCATTTTCCTTCCCAGCTAGCCCAGTGTGTAGTGTCTTGATATCCCAGCTGTTTTTTCTCGCATCTCCTGCCTCTCCAGTATAGTCATTCCTTGTTGCCTTGCTTTCTTTCCCTCTTGCTGCCCAAATACTTTTCAGAAGTGAAGAACCAGCATCATAAAGGCATGCTAACACAAAAACTTCCTACACATTTTGGTTTTGTTCATGTTCTAAACTGAGACTGAAAGAATGATGGGATAGGAAGTCAAGAATCTGAATGTGAATTTGGCCTGAGTCTCCAGTTAGTCTCTAAAATGTCTTTCCATGTTGAAGAACATGATATTGTTGCAGACTGATCTTTTCAGAAACAACACAGTCCATTTGGAGTGTAGTCCTGGAAAACAAAGGGAGAAAATATCCAGCCATTTCCCAAATTTAGTGCTTCAGTTAGACTTTGCAAACTGTAATGCCCAAGGCTAGATATCAGTGGAGGACCTTAATAACTCTCTGCAGTTTTCAGATTCCCAGCTTGTTACACAGGGTGTACAAAGATAGAGTTGCCCATTTTAACACTGGTTGCATCAAACAGTCGGTGGTGTCCTAACAATAGCTTCATCTTTGTCCTTCAAGCAGATGCGTGTGTGAAACTGCCCAAATAAAATCGCCAATTACAGGGACATTATACAGGTTACATTAATGGCTAAGTAGACAGTGCAGCTTAATCACAGTTAACCCTGTATGTTTCATAACAACGGCATAGTTGTGGAATACCTTACTTCCCTACCCCCATTCCAGTGAATCCTGTCATTTCTGTAGGGTTTTATTTGGGATTTTGTCATGCTGTATTGGAGTATTTCATCGTTCTGCTGTACAAGTCCTTCCTGACTGCTCTGCCTGGATGGGTGAATACACTCACTGGAACGTCTGATAAAGACTGGTCTGTTCTCTATCCTGTGCTTCTTCAGTTCCACTGCATGAGCTTTTCTTGGTCCTTTCTGTGAGGGTGAATATGTTCAGTGGTAGCTGATAGACTTGAGCTTTGCATCAACGGATGGAAGGAAACTTTACTCCAAGGTAGGAATCTGTAGTGAGGAAGATTTGTGGTTTTTTTATCTCCCCTCCCCAACCTCATAGACTTAAAATAGACTTAAATTGCAGCAAACTGTAGCTTCCACAGATAGCCATGTAACCCTGAAACACAGAATGCACCTCTTGAGGAAGATTGTGGTTTTTTTTTTTTTTTTATCTCCCCTCCCCAACCTCATACTTAGTAGACTTAAATTGCAGCAAACTTTAGCTTCCGCTGATAGCCATGTAACCCTGAAACACAGAATGCACCTCTTGAGCAGGCTCACCCTTGAAGTGAATGTTTGCTGAGTAGGGTTTCCACTTCAAGGACAGTACAGGCTTTATCCTAATGTGCAGATGACAAGGTTTCCTAAGAAATCACTGCATTACTAACAATGACACAGGCTGGGATTCAGCTTTGTGTGGAGAGGAACCTTTATTCATCCAGAAACAGGACTGTTTACATAGTGATTAATGAAGAGGCTGTGATATAATCATTCTGCAGTTACAAAAGAAATGGCAGCTCATGTGGTGGTGACCAAGTCAGCTTTGAACTGTGTTGCTCAAGTAACAGTTGAAGTTAGCAAATTTTGCTCTGAAAGGAGAAATTCTCAGAAGATAAGTGACAGCAGCAGCAGTTATTAGTCTCCATAGGATGATGTTTCCATGAGTGCTTCTCAGCAGCTTTCTTAAACTCATTTATGTGCAATGTGGACATGTCCTATAGGTACTTGCCAATACTAGCTTGCATTGAATTAAATTTAGATAGGTAGTTGATGTTTGTGTGAAATATGAAACAAACTGCTACTTTGTACTGCCCACTAAAGCTGTGGTTTTTTGAGGAGGATGCTGGTGGCACTCAGCAGCTGCAGGGATTCTTGGAAAAATATTTTGCTTGAAAACTTTTCTTCATGAGCCATTCTGATTGTTGGAGGGTTTTGTGTTTTGTCTTTCATTAGGCTGTTTTGCAGGCCCAGGTTAGAAAGCAAATGGGTAACAGATTGTGCCTGCCCAGCTGAGGGGCAGTGACATCTGGCAGAGAAGCAAGAATGAGGTTCAGGAGGAGAAGAGAGAAGCAATGAGATACAAGAAACCTTTAAACAAGCTCTGCTAATGAAGGATTTGTGTAGTGGGGCTACACTGAGCTTGCCCTTTGCTGTTGTAAGCAAGGCATGCTGATGAGGACCACAACAGCTGAAGGATTTAAACAGTGACTTGGAAATCAGCAGTATGGGGGTGGCTTTACGACTGCCTTCAGCTGATCTGGGACAGTTTTGCTCTTCCTCTTCCACCTCCACCCGTGCATTCCCACTCTTTTTGCTGTGATGACAGTAGCCCTTTCATGCTGCATAGTGAGTTGTGAAAACTAGCTGTAAAATGGAAAAAAAATGAGATATTTTTTCTCTCTCTCCTTTGATGAGGAGATTAAGGAAGAATGGGGTCTGCCCCTTTTGATGGCAGCACTGATCTAACTTGGTTTAGTGTGTCCTTGAAACCACTCCCAAGAACATTGGGAAAACTCTCCTAAATAAATTCCTTTGGGTAAAGAAGACCATTCAGGGAGTTTTAAGAGAACTGTGCCTGAGCAATGCAAGGATGTTGACTGGAAGCAGCTGAGATGTTGGCTCTGGTGCATTATTCACTCCAGCCTCACTGGCACTGGGGTTTTTGCTGTCCTTTTTGCTGCACATGACAGTACAGTGAGGCACAAGTCAAGCCAGAAGTATGTGACCTCAGCAGCTAAATTTGTGCTGTTACACTGATAAGAAAGGAGTGATGTTGACTGAAAAGATGTCTTTCTCCATCTATCACAGGGTCGAAAAACACCCCTCTTAAATACCCATTTAGTACTTTAACCAAGGATGTTGTGTCTTATCTGTTTGAACCACGAAGTCAGAGGACCATTCAGGGAGTTTTAAGAGAACTGTGCCTGAGCAATGCAAGGATGTTGACTGGAAGCAGCTGAGATGTTGGCTCTGGTGCATTATTCACTCCAGCCTCACTGGCACTGGGGTTTTTGCTGTCCTTTTTGCTGCACATGACAGTACAGTGAGGCACAAGTCAAGCCAGAAGTATGTGACCTCAGCAGCTAAATTTGTGCTGTTACACTGATAAGAAAGGAGTGACGCTGACTGAAAAGATGTGTCTTTCTCCATCTATCACAGGCTCGAAAAACACCCCTCTTAAATATCCATTAACCAAGGATGCTGTGTCTTATCTGTTTGAGCCACAAAGTCAGAGTGATAGGAATCAGCATTAATCTCTAAATTAAATTAATCTAATTTTGTGCAGAGGTTTACTAGGTGTGCTTTAGGGCTAGTGGTAAGTAAGCAAGGTGAAAAGTAGTGTGGTGAATGTATTTACTAACATTTGCATAAGAAAGTAAACTACACACTCCCTTAATAGATGCTGTTGGATGTATTTTCACACAGCCATTAAGGCTGACATGACTGCTCAGAGGGGTGTGTGTCAACAGTTCAGCTGAAGAATACTTGTTTGGTTGGCAGCTCAGGTCTTCAGTAATTTTCTTTCAGTGTTTTTTTGTCAGGAGCCTGAAAAAAAAGTTTTATAAACCTCTCAGCAGTCACAAACTGTGAAATAAGGAACACTTTCCTAATTGAAGCTGTAGAGAGAAATAAAGTAGACTTAAGAGAGTACATAGTATGGAAACAGTGTCCATAGGTTTCTTGAATAGCTGTAGCCTTAGTTTTCTGTTTGCTTTTAGAGGCAATACCCTCAGTGTTGTGAACTTATCAGTAAAAAAAATGTGTGTTTGCTTAGGATAGAATGTAAATTTCCTTGATTCAGCTTATTCCAGTAATAAGGCAATTCACTTAAATAAAGTGCAGAACTCCAGCAGGTTCAGTTTTGAAGCATCAGGATGTCTTTTTTTTTTTTTTTTGATAATAGCTCTAATAGACATAAAGGTGGTTCTAAATCCTTACGTCTCTTGCCCAGTGTTGGAAACAAAGTAGATAAGATGCTCAGCTCATGTAAGCCATTGTATTGTTAGTGAGGTAAGGCCATACTTGGATGATTCATGTGGCCTGAAAGTGGGGCTTGATGATTACTGCATGGATTGTAACTTAAGCAAATGTTTTCAAACACTCTCCACTGTGGATTTTGTTAGTTTTAACAACGTATTTTCAAAGATATTAGTGGCTGCAGAGGACAAAAATATGTTCATCAGATGATGGCTTTCAAAAGCCTGAACAGAATTCTAACAAAAGCGTGAGCAGAAACATTTATCTGCATTTCAGATCTCTCTTTCTCAAGAGATTTTTTTTTTCTCTCTTCCCCAGCAATGAAATGTCCCACATATTTGACATACGATCACTGCCACAAAGCCTGCATAAAGTACTGTGAGAATAGTACCAAACTCAGTGTCTGCAAGGATTATCCCACAGAAGGCTGCTTCTGTCCAGACGGACAGGTGATTTTTAATGACAGCTGTGTTGATGAAGAAGTCTGCACACAATGCATCAGTGAAGATGGCACACCCCATCAGGTGAATATATACTTAGCAGCTTACCTTTGTGAGTGCTTGGGGTTTGTACTTTTGCAAGTAAATCTGCCTTATACGTCAAAATGTTTTCCCCTTTGGCTACTTTATTTTCTAGCTCAGTTCCCCATAACCGGCCGGCTGTCAGCCCCATGGAGCTCCCCTAGTGTGAAATTGGCTGGGAGGGATATAAAATTCACAGCTGGGACTGTACAGACCCGGAAATGCATGACAAATTTGTGGGGAGGGAGGTCTAGGGGGAAGAGAGGAGGGTTGGCATAAGTCAACACTCCCCACGATAAACACCTCCATTCAGCAGGCTGTTACTGGTAATGACAATTGAATCATCAATCTGAAACCCTCACTTAAAATGTATTGTACTGTCTTTGCAAAGCTTACTGAAATATTTTCAGTGGTCAGTGGGGAGCAGGGAGACCAAGAAACCAAGACGACCTTATGCCAAGTTGTATTAGCCTACATCCTTTTTTAAAAAATTGAGAGTTATTCCTTCGATTAAATTAATCATTTTAATTTTACTGAAAATCCACTTTTCTCAGCTAAATCTGATCTCTCTGTGGTAGAATGGGATTGGGAAGAACTATGGCTGCTAGACACCAGACTGCAGTGAAAGACTGTTCATTTCCTTTTCAGCATCACACAGCGGGTGTGCAAGCTCCTCCCTGTGTCTCCTGTTCCAAGTACAGGGTTTTCCCTCTTTACCCCCAGCTACTCAACTCTGAGAATTTTCATCTATGTCGTCCAGTCCTCTTAAATCTGCAGTTTTGTTATAGGACTTTAAGAGAAGAGGCTTTGGTTTCAGTATTTTATGGGCTTTACATTCTTAAAAAGTTTTTTGGATGGCCTTATCACACGCCCCAAACCTGCTATCAAGGAGGTTACTGTTTTTGTAGCATAGATCTTCTGTAAATAACATAAGTCTGTATGTGTGTGGATAGCCTATTCTTTAAGTAAAAAGATAGATATAAAAATATAAATGAATGCATGTACTCTGAGTAACTCCATTTGACCCACATAAATTTAAACTCATGTCTTTCAGCAAGAAATGTCTTATAAACACTTACAGTTAATCTGAAAGGAAGCAAAGACTATTTGTAGCTGAAACTCTCTCAGATTCTGTTTCCATTGATTAATAGAACAACAAAAGATGGTCCAGGAGCCTAACAGCATTAAGCACCCTCCTCTGGCATACCTACCATATGGATTTTGGCAATGAGAGGGAAAACATAGGGAAAGTCTGTTCTTCCATTCAACAACTGCCTTATCCAAATGACTTTTTTTTTAAAAAAAAAAAAAAAAAAAGAGAATTATTCCTTTGATGAAATTAATCCTATAAAAAAAACAAAAGTTTTTGAAAGGTTGAGCATGTGGACCTTGTTTTAGCTTTTATTTTAAGGTTACGGTATCTCCATTAATATGGCCATGATATATTTTTTTTTTTTGTGTGTGTTCTATTTTAGATCTTTGTTTTAAATACAGTATCATTGGATTTTTGTAATGCTTATTGAGTTGGAAAAATGGAAGGAAAAGAACCCCCCAGTAATTTTTGTAATAAAAGGGATAGAAAAAAACCCCACCTTATTATTATTTCTCTTGAAGGAAAAAATAGCTTACAGTTTATATAATGACTGCCTCGAACACAGATGAGTTGTGCACAACTCTTGGTGACCCTGACAACTCTAGTTATTGCATTATGATTCTATATGAAATTGTTATTGCAAATGCAGATTAAAATCTAAGATATGTGTGCCTCAAATCCATGACTCCTCAGGCAACGCAGTGATTTTCCATTGAAAGAACTGTTTCAAGCCCTTGTGGAGAAAAGCTCAGCACACATCCTGGCAATAATGTCTGCAGTGCTATCTATTTGCTTCTGCAGAAGTTCTGAAATTCATGAGTTGTCACATGCCCCTTAATGGGGTTTTAACTCTGCAACCCTCTCACCAGCGCAGCTGCTGTGGGGATGGGGAGGTGGAAGGCAGGGGAGGATCAACTCACAGCCGTCTTGCGTCTCCACCATTGCAGGATTAGCTGTGTGAGCAATACAACGGGCAGTGCAACTGGTGGTGGGTTATGATTTCCTTAACCCCCTTCTTTCCTTCTGGTGTTCATTCCTCTGCTCCTTTCTGCCCCAGATCCTGCGTGGGCTTATGGGATTCTCAGCACCAGTGCTCATATAGAGCTCTACTCACACTGTGCCGTCTCTTGTCAGGTCTTCTAGTATTAGGAGGAAAGTCCTACTTATGCTGGAGAAGACCTGTGCAAAAATCAAGGCTGTTGAAAATGTTAGAGCAAATGTTGTGATTCTTTTTCTCTGTCTTGAAATGTCCACATGCTTTTCATATCACCGCTTGCAAGTGCAGGCATTCTCTATCAGCTGCCTTCTCAGGACTTTTTAACCTTGAGGCCATTAAATGCTCTGACAGAAGGCTCTGAATTGTTTTTCCAAGCCCTGACATAATGTTCTTTACTAGCAATACATCAATGCAAGCTTTCTTGGACTAAAATAGATTTCCTATGGATTAACTGACCCTATGCGATTTGGCTCCTAAGCTTTGTTAAACCTCTGATTGGCTTGTTCTAGCATGCCTGGTGTCTTATCCTTGCTGTGCTGTTAACCTCTGAAAGTAAACTGTCTTTTCAGAGTCCTTTGATGGCTTAAAATACATAGCTATCTCTGGGTACAGGTGGCAGTGTGCTTAGGTATTTCCTTCCTTCCTTCTTATTACTAAAGGTCTCAGCAGACTTATTATTAAACTGCACTCCAGAGTATTCTGGATGACACTTTTTCCTTTTGTGGCATCCTAACCTACTCTAAAGGTACTCACCCAGAACCTGGATGGATTGAGCCAATCCATGTTATTGTCCCATAGTGTTTCTTCTCACTCTTACCTCTCTGTTCAAATCAGTGTTAAAGGAGGATGGTTCTTTATAGGTAATTACGTCTTTAATGTCAATGATTTCTCTCTCACTCATGAGAAAGAGCAGTGGCTGACTGATTATACACTCCGCTGGCAGTTTCTTAATGTGCTTATTACCTCAGCACATTGATGGTTTGATATTTGGGGCTGCTATAGTGCTTTTCCAGTCTTCAGTCCACTGGGAAATCAAAGGATGACACCCTATATAGTCTTTATTTAAAAAAAATATGCATGGTTTATTTCTCTGTGTTTAAGTGCTACTATTTTTGGGAAAGCAGCCACTTCTAGGTATTTCCCAAAACTATTGTTTCCATTATTACTGCTGAACATCTAGTCAAGGTATGTAGTTGCACAAGCCCACTGCTACTCCCAATAGCCTGCAATTGTATTTATAACATCTGAGCATTTTTCATGCTTAAAACAATAGTAATTCCTTAACCCATTCATGCATTCTTTGCATCTTTTGCTAAATTAGTACACTACAGTAATTTCAAGATTGTGTCTCCTTAGGTTCTGACTGTTAACAGAGCAATGAACCAATCCTGCATAGTCTTCTGTTTTTCCCCATCAATGTTACCCACTCCCATTGCTAACATAACCACGGCCAGAATATTTGATCTCTTTCTAACAGTATTACTATTTTTTTTTCATTCAGCACATGGAAACATGGATTCCTGCCAACGAGCCTTGCAAGATCTGCACTTGTCTTGATAACAAGAAAATAAGCTGCATGGTCCGACCTTGCCCTACTGCCAAACGTAAATTGGTTTAGATCTAAGTATGATTGCACTTGAATTGACTGTTTTGTTACCCAGTTTTCTAGTTCTTGTTTTATACAAACTTGTTTTATGGATGTTTTCTTCTTAATCTAGCTGTTCAGTGTGGTCCCTGTGAAGTCCCTCGTCTGCACAGGGACTCTGGCCAGTGCTGCCCTGAGTACGAGTGTGGTAAGTTCTCATAAACTGTTGGAAACCTCTTTTACCACATGCTTCAAAGATACACAGTCTCCTTTTTTTTTATTTATTTAATGTAATGCTTCATTTATTGAAACCACCAAATGATTATGTAGTCATTTGTGTGGAAAAATAAACAACTCCTGGGGATATGAATCTCCTTTCACTTCCAACTTGACTTTATCTCTCTAGAAGAGTGGAGAGGATGGGAACAGAGCAATTTGTTTTTATCTAAATGACATTAGAATGGTCTTTTTTTTGAGTATCTATTTTTTGCATGGTCTATATTTGCACATTAAATATAACATTAGAACCTTAATCCTCATAACCCAAGCTTGAACTGTTCCCTAAGCTATTTTGAAAACAAACTCTGACCCGCTGAACTCTAATTTAGTTCATGTTTTAGTGTAGGGAAAAAAAAAAGATTAATGAAGACTTGCCTATGTGTATGTTTCTTTTCTTGAGGACTATCTAGTCAGGTGTGGTCTTAAATATTCTCTCAATTTCTCTTAGTCTGTGATCTGGTTTCCTGTGATTTGCCTCCTGCCCTTGCCTGTGAGTTTGGCCAGCAGCTTACTCTGACCAACCCTGGGGAATGCAGACCAAACTACACATGTGGTAAGCTACTTTTGGTTTTTTAGCAGGGAGTGACACTGGAACATTGCATCTGACCAACACTGACAACTTCCTTTAGACATTAATTTTCTTTCTGAAGGGCTTAATCTTGGAGCCAATGGACATGTAATGATTTCACAGACTCAGAAGGAGGGTATTGTTGGCACTTTCTGAATACACTTTCAAATTAGGAAGAGAAATACTTTACTCTTGGACATGTGTAGTCTGACCTTTATGCTTGTTTTACAAATCTTTTAGGTTATATACGAGACAAGAATTTTTTGGCAGAGTGGGAACTTTTCCTGAGCCTGCAGCACAACCTTTGACCTGTGTCTTTATATTTTCATTACTTCTTAGTCTTCAAGTAGATTTATAACAATCTGCAGTAGCAACTAGTGCCTTGCTGCCAGAGAACAGTCTTGTTCACTTGCAGCACTCTGAAATGCCATCTGCTTGATGCAGTGCCTACCTTTTTCTGCCAGCATGTAACAAAGAAGCGTGCAGCTTAGTTCCAAGACCCTCCTGCCCGCCCCATCGAGAGCTGACTGTTAAGAAGACCGAGTGCTGTGATAGATATGAGTGTACCTGCAGCTGTACCAACTCAACTGTGAGCTGCCCTCTGGGTTATCTGTCCAGATCTTCCACCAATGACTGTGGCTGTGTATCCACCACCTGTGTTCCAGGCAGGGTAAGGGCAATGAAGTCTCATTTCCATAGATGAGAGTTTCTTTTGTTCATGGGGTGACAGCACCAAGGTAAGCAGGTAGCTAGCTATTAACAAACCACAATGAGAGTAGCAAGTAGTGATGCCAGGGAATTTTTAATTTACATGTGTCTGAGAAAAGTAGACAGTTGTATCACACTGTTGCTTGTTTTATTGTGGTCACTTATTCTCACCTAACCAGCCCATCTTTGGTGACTTTGAGATAATTAGATTTTTTTTATATATATGAATTCCCAACCCATTTGAAACTTCAAGGCATTCAAGTATTAGGAATTTCAGAGGTAATTTTGAATTTGTTTCTGGATAAGAGGTACATGGTTTTGGATAGTACAGTTAAGAAAGATTACACAGTCTATTAAACCTATACTACCTTCATTGAAGTATTTGGGACACAGTAGACTTTCTTTGTGCCCTTTGATTACCCTTGCCTCTGCCAGTGGAGGCATTTTATCTTACATGAACTGTATTGCCACTTCAAAATTGCTACCAAATTAAAATTTGCCAGATTGATTCTGTTTAAAGCTTCCCTATTTTGCTGACTTTTTATTAAGTTGTTACATGATGTTAAACTTTAAACTGAGGTTGCTCAGAGGAGAGGTTACAGAGCAATGTGATCTTTTCAGTGAAGCAACCTTACCTAAAAGCTTAACACAGGGTTATGCTGTCTTGCAGTTCAGGAGATCTAGCCTTTATTTTCTGTTGCTAAGTAGCTCATGACCCTGTATAAATCATTTTATGTCTCTGTGG
This sequence comes from Merops nubicus, assembly GCF_000691845.1. Lineage (NCBI taxonomy): Eukaryota > Metazoa > Chordata > Aves > Coraciiformes > Meropidae > Merops > Merops nubicus. Next base: position 8,644 of record NW_008603673.1, on the reverse strand, counting down.
CTTGCTGCTATATCCATAAAAATAAATTATGTTCATCTCTTTAAGAACATGCTGAAAAAATTACTCAGAGAAAGTGCAGTGTAAGGTATGGCAATACTTTTGTGATAGTTGTGATGGCCTAAGGATGAAAAGAATGAATGCTTGTACCTCAAAGTAGGAGCTTTTCAGATCAGGTGATTTAGCTGGAACAAGTTTTGTGTGCAGAGTTCCTTCTACAGCACTTTACTGTTTATTATATCTAAACATTGGGTCACATTATACTTCCAGAGAAACTGAGTCAGACCCTGGGAAACTCTGTGGGCTGCAGATAAATAATAAAAATAAATAATTATTTTTATATAACACAGTAGCTTTGATTGCACTTACTTTCATTTTGTCAACAGCGTGGCCACAATTTTAAGCTCTGTAGTATTTCTATTGGGTTCAAACTATTTAATAAAATTTATGGTAGGTTTCACATCTTAAAAAGCAGCATTTTGGACCCAGTAATCTGCTCTTTCATGTGTTAATTCTTGCATTCAATAGGTGTGTGTGCACAACAACATAGTCTACCCCGTTGGGACAACGTGGGAAGATGGCTGCAAGGAGTGCTCTTGCACTGGTGTGAGGGATGATGTTACAGGACTGCAGATGATGGAGTGCCACAACAAAGCCTGTAACACGATTTGCTCTCGGGTGAGTAACGTTTAAATCAATGCATTAGTCAGTAGAACCCTGATGGGGGTCTGACATGATTACTTTTAAACCTGTTTAGAGAAACCAGAGAAAAAATAGAAAATAAGTGTTGTAGCAAATAAATGTCTTGGGAACAGAGCCTAAGAGGGTTTGAGCATTACTGGCTCTGTTTTAGGTTTGTTAGCTTATGATCCAATTTGTTTCCTATTGCCAAGGAAATCAGTGACAAGTTTCTTTTGTATTTCAATAAAAAGAGAACTACATCCTGAAATATCTATAATTTACACCACTTGCACAATAATTCCTTGTGTCTGAAGTTCAACTTCAAATGACTAGTCTAGCTGAAGTTCACTTTCTGAAGAGAACATTTCAGATGTTTGTTGCTCAGCTCTGTCCATTATGGCACCAATAACACCACATATTGTGGCCTTTATTATGCTCAGACATCTGCTACACAGTATAAAATTATGTGGTTTACTTTTGGAAGCCCACAAAGGAGGTATGAGCTGCTTTGCTATATCAACATAGCTGGTTGAGCAGGAGAGGACAAATACTTGGTACAAGAAGTTGGTAGAAGAATTCTAGAAGAGTTAAAGGAGTTGGTTAAAAGCCAGTAGCAATTGCCAGTGTCATAGATTAGAAGACTTTGACTGTAACAAGATTTGTGCAAGCTAAAGTTCAAAATGGTTTTTAGGCTTGCTTTAAACTATCTAAATTAGATCCCTAACATTCCTCATCTCAACATGATGTGGAGAATAAGGAAGTAAAAAATCACTGTAAAATTAAATGTGATGTCCTAGAGTTGCATTTTGTTTTGGTATCTAGTACCTTGTACCCATAATCCCTGAGCATCCCCATGTCCTTGCTTCATGAGGTGGGCATGGATGGGTCAGTCAGGGAGGACACTGGAAGTGCACAGCTTGGGTCTGTCAAAAAAGTGGATAGCAGAAAAGGTTACCCAGTCTGGCCAAGTGCTGACACCCCCACCCCTTACCAGCTGCCATGTGGCCAGAGAAGTTGTGTCCCAAATAACAAAGCCTACCACAAATACATTTTGCTTCTTTGTAAAGCTTTCAGTATACACAAGGGTTAATTGAGATTGTTCTTGATGGTGTTTGTTAGCCAACTCCACTGATGAAAAGGCACATCTGACTTGAAGCAGCTCCTCCATAGTCCATGGTATAGTGAGTTCACAACCTGCAAGTTTAGTAGGATGTGCAGGGTCCACATGGAACAGGTAGATGTAGCTGTCTGGGATTCAGAATATTCTCTGCAGTGTTTTCCCCATGGGTTTGTTCTTTCCCAAACTGAAGTAAAGCCCAGAAGAAGCTAATTTATTTTTTTCCTCAGTGCAAAAGCAAAGATGAGCTAGTTGATGCTATTCAAATCTCCAAGTTGTTGTTAAACTGTTTATATTAAAATGTTAATATTGCATTATCCCCCACAAAACTCAAACAACTGACCATGCAGCAAGCATTTCCAAATGTGTGTTGTAACATCAGCACTTTCAGTGGAGCAGTAGCTGATAAAAGTTTGGATGTTCACCTGTGGCTGCCCTGGTGCCATTACAGGTGGCCAGCTGGAATTTGTCAGTGGGGAATGCCTAGGAGGGCATACTACAGCAGTGACTGCAAACCCCTTTAGCTAAGAGGGGCAGGTGCTGCTTCTGTGTTTGAGTCACTGTGCTGACTGGGATGCTACTGTGATTTTTTGGGTTTTCTAGTGCTGCATATGGACAAGATTCACTTGCCTTTTTTTTTTTTTTTTTTTTCTGCTTTAGTAGTAAGGTTTTTGTCTTATTGGAAATCTAGTGAATCTCCAAACAAATATGTCATGCACAGTCCCTTCATCTGCCAAGCCTGTTCACCACTTTTCTTCCTAAACCTTATAACTGATTTTAAGATGTCTACTTTTTTTTTGGTTTGTTTTTCTGAGTCCCCTTTATGCAGTTGCGTTCAGAACAGAGGCTAAGAAAAATCAACATATATCTCTTCTTCCTCTTTGCTTTTGCTCAGTTACATTTGGAAGAAGGCTCTTCATCAACAAACCTTCTATGTACAGCTATGAGGTTAGAGGTCTTCATTTTACTGTTGGGAAGACATCATTAATAATGTGTCTGGGAGTCAAAGACTGGCCTTGGGCATAGGGCATATATGTGCAGCACCTCACAACTGAGTTAACATTTTTATAGAAACCTCATGTTTCTAAGCTTATTTTAAAACTTATTTCTAAAATTATTTTAAATTCTCATTGAATTTACACTAGGATATATTTTAAAGCAGTTAATTGGGCGTTAAAATTTGATGATGAACTTTTCGTTTAAGCAGTCCAGTATCTGAAGAACAATTCTCTTTTCTGAACTCTGTTAAGCTAATTGTGCCTTGCTTCTCAAAGGATTTCGTATGCCTTAATACCACTATATTTCCATATTATTTAATGTACAACCTCTTTATCTAAACAAGGCTGGACAACATATATGTGCACTTGAGAAGGTGTAAACAAAATGTATTTTTTTTTTTTTAATAATATTTTCCTCTGCTGTGTCTTAAACACTGATAATCCTCTAGGACCAGAGGGAAAAAAATAAAAAGCAACAATCTATTAAAAAAGATAAAACCAAACAAAATACCACAAACCAAAAAAAACCAAATTATTGCTCTTTCTGCAAGTGTAGCATTTGGTGAGAAAGCTTGAGGATGCCCAATGCAGTGAAAACCATGAGGGTAACTTTGAGAGCTTTTAGCAGTTGCAAGAGAATCCCTTCAGTTTCCATTTTTAGAAAAGACTTGTTTCTAGTATGATGATTATTACAAAATATTAGGTCTGAAGTATGTGGCTGTGTTTTGGCTCATAGCCATAACTTTGTTATTCTAATAAAGTATCATTAATGGAGAGCTATAATTTTTTGATGAATCAGCCTTAAGCACTGCAGCGTTACAAAGTTTTTTTTAAAACAAACAAAAAGCCCTGGTGGATACCATGCAGATCTTGGGAATCCACCATTTCTTCTGCTCCTTTAGTGGTTATTAAAGTTGTACAACCAAAACTGTAGTTGTTGGAGAACCTGGATAGCTCAGATTTTCTTTTTTCCTTTGCTTCTTACTGTTTGAGTGGATATATACATCAAGGATTGCAGAAGTTCTGTAATACAGTTTAAATTGGTCTTAAATCTTATTTTTCAGTTCAGATTGGATGGCTTTGTCTCCAATGTCCATACAACTTCCATACTTTAATAATGTTTCATTACTAAGTTCATGTTCAAACTCTGCTGCTCGTGGTTATTAATTACACTGGATGTCTTGATAATGTGCAGTATCATTGTTGACTGTGTCATCTGACTTACCTGAAAACAGCTTGCAGTTTTTAATCTAGGTACACAAAAAGCAAAAAAAAGAAGGGTAACACATACTGTCTCCTTCATCCTGATGAATGAACAGTGCTACTGTTCTCCTGAGAGTGACAAAATCAAACTCAAAATAATATCTGTAGTATTAGCATGTAAAGAAATGCTATGGAGATAGAGTGGACGTTTCATTTTGACCCAATTCCACTTACTGTATGTCACAATCCCCTCACTTTTCCTGTCTTCTCTTTCTTTAGCCAAAGCTTGGAGAAAGCAGGCAGATAATTGCTGCAATTATTGCATGTGCCACAAGGAGGGGTGGTGTCTCCCTCCTGGAGTTTCTTCAGAATTATTTCTCTGAGAGTACATCAGACTACATCCCCTCAGGGAATTATGACGATGAAAAGGATAACTGCTTTGAAAACACCTTAAAATCTTTAGTACTAATGTGAAGGAAGCACTGACTTTGCTTAATTTCTGTCAGTGTTCTTGGAGTTAGGTGCTTTGTAAGTGTTATAAAAGGATGTGGTTTAAAGTATTGGATAGTTGAAAATATTAGATGATTATGAGAAGAATGAAGCATGATTTTATGGGATAAGTATTTAAGACCAAGCCACTTGACTAAGTCAGTGTAAATTAATTAGGTTAGATTTTCAAGCCTCTTGATTAATAAAATTAAAATAAAGAACATTTGCACTATCCATGCAAAGTCATAGTAAATGATGGTTGTAATAGACACTGACTACAAAAGCTATGGCTTTTATCTTCAGTATTTCAACTGATGTTTTCCTTTGACACAGCACATAAAGTATGGTTGTAAATGGCTTAATAGTGTATATTGAGGAGGTCAAAGCAACTAATGTAAAAGGAAGAGAGTTGTTTGAGTATTAAATGTGCAAGATCTCCTTTTAAAAACAGTGAAAGTCTTATTGGGACACAATTTCAAACATCCTGCTTGCCTTATACTGCATAATTTATTATGGAAATGATACCTTAATGTTCTTGCAAACAGAGAATTAAGTTCTCACCTGGGGTAAATGAGTGCAGCTCCAGGAAAATCTCTAGAATTGTGCTGATTCATCCCCACTGAAGATTTTGCTTTCAGCTTTTCAGGTGGATTCAGATGCATCCTGTTGGGTTTTTCTCAGTCTACTGTTCCCATTTTCATTCTCTTTGTTTCTTCCAACACTTTGCAGGTACTATAATCTCAATATGTGAAAGACACATACTGGAGACTTCTTAAAAGTACTATGATGAGTATTAATCTTAATCTTTGTCCTTTCTTTCCTCCTTTGTTGCCCAAAAGGCATCTGTCAGAGTTTTCTGGCCCAAGCGTTAGCACCTGTGAAAAGATGAACTACGTACCCTAAGCAGCACTAGAATGAAAGAGTGCACAAATATGCCAAAGCACAGCCTGTGCAGACCCCTCCAGTAGCCTTGAGTAGGCAACGAGACCGAAATGCACGTTCTCTGAATGCTACAGAATTAATCTGCATTCCTCTTTTGTTTAGTGGCAAGACAAGCTCCAGTTCAAAAGCGTGCGAAATTCCCCCCCACGTAGAATGCCTTAATCTGTACACTTTCACCCTCCTTGCAAGAGATCAGCTTCATCTCAGCATTTGTGTTGGATGAAGCACCCTGATCTAGCAGTATAACTGAGCACTTGTCGAGTTCTCCATCACAGCTGCTGATGTCCCAAGTCTGCCACGTCCACCTGTTCAAGTGTGAAGGGTGCCTTGTGTTGCCTTATCCTTTTACCTCACAGGGCATGGGGATTTTTTTAATCTTGTAGGCTGTGATGTGCCTCTCAGTGTGATAGACAGTCAGAGACTTACTGAAGGCTGCTTCTGAATTCCCTGTTTGAAGTTTGAACTCTGTGTTTAAAAAAAAAAAGAAAGATGTGCAGAAGGAATAAAGCAGTGGATCCATTCCAGATAAAGCAGGGGACAAGCAGAATGTTGACTCCAGCATTCTGATGGATTGGATCCCTGAACAAACCATGACAAACACTGGCATCCCTACATGCTAGAAAATGAAAAATAATGAAGAGGTGGTTACTGCCTACTCTGCCTAGTTCAGTCTAATGTTAGTGTTCAACAGCACAGTATCTGAGCCTTGCCAGATATTCACAGATGTCAGCTGAGGAGTAATAGTGGTAACATACTCTTTCATGACAAACACTGGCATCCCTACATGCTAGAAAATGAAAAATAATGAAGAGGTGGTTACTGCCTATTCTGTCTAGTTCAGTCTAATGTTAAGTGTTCAACAGCACAGTATCTGAGACTTGCCAGGTATTCACAGATTGTGCAGCTGAGGAATAATAGTGGTAACATATACTCTTTGTACCTAAGTCATTTAACTGGGGAAAAAATCAACACCATAATTAAAATAAAATAAAAAAAATAAAAAAAAACCCCACCAAAACCCAAACCTCAACCCCAAACCCAAACCACCTCAAAATGCACAATACTTTTTCCTTTTCTTAGATGTAACCTTAAACATTACTACCTTTAGAATTAAACATAAAATAAAGCTTTAATTGTTCCTATGGCCCCAGATTTGCATGGTGTGAGGTGCAAAATGTGTGGTTTTCTGATGGGGAAACATTTCTCATGCTGTGACAACGGAGAATCACTGTCCACCTCACTCCTCAGGTACAGATAGATGCTCTGCTTTTTGAGGAGGTTGTAGATTGCTGCAGTCTGCAGGTTTATCTTCTGAAACAGGCTTTTAGTCTGCTGTGGTGGTTCAGGGACCTCAGATGCTTCAGATGCACTTTTAGCAGGTAAAAGACACACGAATCAAAATGCTCAGCAGCACAACTTTTCCCACAAAGCTAGGTCAAACTCTGGTATTACATTCCATGACATACAGAATGTGCTTCCATATGAAAGTCTGCTAATTGTCAAAATTTGCTAATATGCTTCATATTGCAAATCAAGGCTAGTTAATGAAGAGAGAGAGCAGCTGGGAGTATTTCAGCAATTCAACTCAAAGGGATTGACCAAAACAAAATTCTGCTTATTTTCATTGACACTTTGTCACATGAACAATATATTCTTTGACAGAACATCTTTCCCTCAGGCTCTCTATTGAAATCAGCATTATGTTTTTCCCTGGGAGACTGCTTATAAAGTGTTGAATATATTATTTCTAATTAGATTAAAGCTCTGTGCTTTGTTTTGTGTAGATGCTCTAGTGTTTGAATATTTGGCTAATTGCTTCATGAGATGAAATGATGAAATTATCAGTCAAAACTGGTCCCTGGATTATGTCTGAAAACCCCTTCCCTCTGCTTCAGCACAGGATATTCAGATGTCTGAATGTGCTCACACTGAATCCTAACCTTGAATTCTCAGGAGTGGGAAGGGGGGAGTTGTGAGTGCTGATTAATGTCCAAGATGCCTTTAGAATAATTTTTACCTTTTATTTCCTTTTGTAAAGTAGTATTATACATATACATAAAATTTTTTTAAAAGCTAAATAAAATTATTCATGATAATTATATGATAATTATATTATGATAATAAATAATTATTATGTATGACCCATATGTAACAACAAGAGAGACTTTAAAACTGGTTTCTTAATGTTCATATATAATTTTCTCTTAAAATCTACTAAATAGCATTCTGACAATCACCCTTAGAAGTCGATATTTCTTTTTCATTTTACACCCCTTTGTAAAGCCATATTATTGGAAAGACTTACTCATTTGGAAATGGGTACTGCTTAAATCTGTTGAAATATCTCAGGGTCCTCCCAAAGCATTTTTCTTTAACCTTTTCCCTTTCCATTTCTGCCCATTTATGCCATTGTTCTTTTCTGTCTTGTGGCAAACCTTTGTGCTATTACATATTTGAGCAGATCCTAGCAAAAGGAAGGTGATTCTGGATGGTTTCAGGTTTCTTTCTTTCTGTATTCCAAGAAGGGGTGCTCTGTACCACACTAGAGAGATCCTCACAAGGCTCGTTAGTTGATTGGCATGCCCTGAGCAAGGGCAGTGCCTAGAGTTAGTCCATGTAACCTAAGTGAATATGAGTTCAAAGCATACATTAAACAGGAATTAATGAGATAAGAGTGTCTGCCTCTAATGTGTGCATTTTAATTCATTTTTTTGGACAGACAATGTAAACCATTCAACAGAATGCTGAGCTGGGTGAACCAGTTGTTTGTGCTGCAGTATCAGCCTGTGGCCTTGCAGATCTGCTTTCAAACTCCCCCTTTCCATAAGAAGTTGCTAACATTAAACTTTTATCCCAGTGTTTTCTTTAAGGATTATCTTCTCATTTGTTTCCTATTCCTGGATCAGCAAGTCCTTTTCTTTCGTCCTACAGGGTTACAAGTATATTGTCCAAGAAGGAGAATGCTGTGGGAGATGCCAGAAGACTGCATGTGAGGAGCAGCTCTTCTGGTCTCGGGGTGATGCAGATTCTCGTTTGCATGAGGTGAGGTGGGGTGGACACTTCCTCTCCTAGCAGAAATGCCCTGGAATTATTTTGTGTTCTGTGGAAGGAGTTGAAGAAGATATGACCTATTTCTTCTATACATCAATCGGTGTGACTTCTAATCATCAAACTCTCACCACCCTTTTTGGGCTCTAAGGAAGCAGTATTTTTTTTT
>NW_008603672.1:243657-297784 GCF_000691845.1 Merops nubicus | reverse complement strand
AATAAAAGTAGTTTAAACCACCACATTCAGAGGTCATTAACTGCAACAGAACAAAAAGACAGTAGAAATCTCTGTAAATTCTGATGTATATTCTCTTGTAGTATTTGTATGCCACTAAATAAACATTATTGAAACAAACAAACAAACAAAACAAAACAAACAAACAAACAAATATAAAAAAAATAAAACATGCTCTGTAAAAGTCATCCTTAAATATAACTGCCCTGTAGGCTCCTTGCGTCAAGCCCGTAGTACAGAGCCCTTAGTGATTTTAGTGGTTTACCTAGAGAACCAGGCAATGTAAAATAATATTTAGCATGATTGCATTTTCCTCCAAAAAAATCTGACATCAGTGCAGGCAAAATGGCTTTTATGAATTCCAGAGAAAACACAAGCGTTCTAAGCTTTCTCCTGCTAATACTGATGTTGCTGAAGATCGTGCCTTTACCAACTGTTTAGATCACCTTTCAAAGAATCACTAAGGGAAATGCTTGCTTGGAAAGATCTGATCTCACAAAGTACAATGGTGTGGACAAAGGTTGAATGCCTTGCTGTCAAAGCATCAGTAGGAAATATCCTATTATATCTTGTAGCATAAAGTGTATTTCTGAATAATTTCTCCAGAAATTACTAGCTTCAAAGTAAATATTAGTCAGGATGTCTGTGATAAACATTAACTTTAATGTGTATACTGTATTGTGTGCATGACTGACTTGTACATGAAATATTCTGACTATACAAATAGGACATCTATAAATGACAACTTCAATATCTGCAGAAAAATTAACAAAAGAGAAGATAATTTCCTTTTCTTCTTTCTTCTTTTCCTTTTGCACTGAATTCTGCCACTGCAGAAAAGCTTGAATGGCACAAATAATTTAATAAGTCTTTCTTTTTACTTCAGGTTCTCACTCCAGCAGTACTGATAAAGTATTTTTCATCTTCACTGCCCTCTTTCTTCAGAAAGCCAAAGAATGACATATATGAGATCAAAGGATGTGATCTAGTATATTATACTAAATTAATTGCTTTCCTACGTTATCATTTACCTTTAAAAAAAAAAATCTGTTATATGAAAACTAAAGACAAAGAAAAAAATGGATAAAAAAGGTAATATCTAACAAAATAGCTACAATTTCCTTACAATTAACAGAATTTCACTCAGAATGGAGGCAAAAAGATCAAAGACATACAGCCATCAGCTGTGAATATCTTTAAGTAATTATTTTCACTAGTAACAGGCATATCCTCCTAAATTGTAGATTCACTATAGGATATTGGGATCCAGAAACAAATTCTCTCTCTAGTTAGTGACTTGTCACCTTTTGATTTTGTTTCTGTGAAACAACAAAATGAGAAATTTCCCTCTGAAACAAGTGGGAAATTAAAAGCATTTTCTGTCCCCTCACCTAAAGGCACTCACTGTATGTTATCAGCAGACCGTAGCTGGAAATGGTCCCAAGCTGCTCTATCTCTAGAGTGCAGGTGTCTGCAAATGAGACCAATACCCTTCTGGCATGAATACGCTTGTTAGTGACATTCAACAGCAGAGCAATTCTCTCCAATTTGTGTGTAGTATCTGGTAGGCGAACATCCATCAGGAGAAACCTACAGACATTTGTAAGTCAGTGGATTCTTTTTCACATACATCAAATCAGTTTTCATATAAGACGAAACACTAATTTGCAAAGCAGTCATGTCAGAAGATACACTATGTTTACAGTAAAAGCAGCAAAGCTTAAAAATCAACAGCAGAGTCCTAACATAATATCATTGTGCTTAACAAACGGCTCTTGAAACAGCAAAGTGTGTTCCTCTAACATTCAAACCTTACTGAATTTTCTGAGCTCCAAAATTTAATCACAGAACATCTTTTGTGAATGTAACTACTTTGAAACACTATTAGAGCTGTAAATACCTAATTGTCTAAATAATTTTTAAATTTAATCAAACACAAAAAAGGACTCCATGATTTTTAAGACCTAGACAAAGAACACCGGTGTGGGAACACTGCATAAGTGGACACTACAGTCTGAGAGACTTGAACATGCATTTGTGTGCATTTTCACATCCTGCCCTTCATACTCACACCAATAACTGCTCATTGCTTTGGCTTTACTGTCTTACTGTGTCCTTACACTCTGCCCTTTCTAAGCAACTGGTGATTCTTTCCTATTACTTTAAACGTAAATTGCATGAGGAAGGTATCATTATCTAATCCTGTCATCATATATCATCTACTGTAGTAGGGCTTCAGTGATTTACCAAAATTCACAGGTCTTGACAATAATATAATTAATGGTCAATAACAAAATGGGAGTTGAAGTCAGTGATGTGAAGAAGGGAAAAATCCACACTAAAATGGTCAGTAAAATCTAAAAGCAAGAGTGATCTTAGAAAACAGTAACAAACAGTGTGGACAGTCACAGCATTTTGTAGGAAAGGAAATGGAAACAGAACGTTGCTGAGGATTATACTGTACAAAGAACAAGCTGATATGTTTTTTGAGAATTTTTTTGAATTTTGAAATTGTTTTGAATAAAAACCATGAACAAATATGACAAGGTTTGTAAAAAAAGTAATTTAAATATCTGAACATGTAAATTAAGAAGTGGAAGAATGTGAGATGTCAAAGCACTTAAACACGGTAAAACTTCACCATTCTCCTTTGAAACATCATTTAAAATGAAACAAGTAAATAGAACTATAATATTCCTTTAGCTACCAAATCCTGAGAATATATTAAAACCTGTGAATTTTTACTCTGTTTAAAGCAATGTTTCTGCCATAACTACTCTGATTTCAAATCAGATATTTAACAGAATCTCTCTGTTCTCCAGTGATGAAAAATGAACAGAGACCAAGGTTAGAAAGGATAGTTACACTGTCTTATAAAAATCTAGAAAAGAGAGTCAATATATAGGTAAGGGCCAAGATGTACACTGCTCTGATTTTCCTTCTTTGGTTTAACATCATGCTTGTCTTATTTGCAGCACACTGGGAGCAGAGCTGCTTAAGACCTAGCTTTGCTATGGCATTACAGCTGCTTGCTGATGTCGCAGGAAGATAAAAATAAGTTCTATATGAAAGCTTCCAAGTGCAAAGAACTGGAAAATGCATTTTAAAGAAATCAACTGCATATCTCAAAGTTTAAAAAAGTACAATTTGCATTCTGCATTTCTCATGTAAATGTACACTAGAAAAAATAATTATAATAGTAATCCATTTCAATGGAAATAAAGTACTGTAATATTTATAGTCTGTGCCAGAGTTATAATGACTGTGGGGCGAGAAGTGAAGTGTCTCAGCATGTTCCACATGTTTTTAACACTGTTTCTAAAGGCTCTGGAGGCTATTAAATTTAATGAACCCATCTGCTATGAAATAGGGGTCCAAACATAATCAGTTTTCTCAGTGCCATATAATACAGATGGCATTCCATGTTCCACATCCCCAGCAGGAAATTTTATGTTCCTCTTTAAGCACAGGACTTTTGTTTTTGTTTTTTGATGTTTCAAACATCTTTTTGATGTATTGCATATAGTATTTTATAATGTAAATAACATATAAAATGATACATATGAAAAGTGTTAATTCATTAAAATAAATATTGCTATTTCCTTAGAACATTTTTTTTTCTAATAACTTTGACAACTAGCAATTAGCTCTCTGTAGTAATATTCTTTGCTTAATGCAATCACTGAAAATGGCCCTAATAGTCTAAATTCCAGCACTAGCAGTAAAGCAAACATGTAATTTATCAAATGAAGTAGTTTACTTCAAAAGCTGGAAGGAACACACGTACATACATCCATACACGTGCACAAGTGCCATCTAATGTTATGCATGTCCTCACCTGTCTGGAACAATGCACAAATCATTCTTATTCAAGGTGTCCATATTCCCATTAGGTCACTATGGGCTTTATTTTCTTTTGAACATCCCAATTTTTGTTTCAGGGGTCTCAGTTTGTGTGTTTTATTGGAACACACTGCATCATGACTCTTGTACCAGTGTGCGGGCAAGGGCTCTAAGCTCACATTTAAGTGACATAGCATTCCTTGCACTGATCACATCACCCTGCTGCCTAATCTAAGTACATCAGATGTACATTTCCTAACAAAAAAAAACAACATCCGTTGTATTGAGCTGCATCTGAAAGATAATGAGTGCATTAATTGTATTCAGTTGAGAGTTTTATTCATTTATTATCTTGAGCGCTCATTACGTTTTGACCCTTGACACAGATCTTACTGAATTTGAAACAGTTAATGCTGTTAATGGCAATTCATTTAGTCTAGATCCAGCAGTAAAACAAACAGATTAGAACTGTTTAGGAGAAAACGAGAGTACTTAATTATGGCAAGTGGAAATTTTGGGCCACAGAACTCATGAAAGTCATGGCTCAAAGGTTTTTTTTTATTAGACTATCAATGAAGATTTCCACAGACAGCCTGCTAATCATCAGCATTAAGGGATGTTGCACCTCCATTTCAATATCTGCATAATCTTTTTTTATTGCGCGTGTAAGTAGCTGCATTGATCACTATTCTTAATGTTTCAGGCACTGTGCCAGATATATAAGATCCCAGTGAAAATACAGTAGGCCATAATTTCTGGACCAGATGGTCTGCAACTTCAAATTGTAATCATGCTCTTATAGAAGCTCTGAAAAAGACTAAATGGTCAGAGCAGTTATATTTTTTTCCAGGAAAATGAATCCAGGCTCAAGTGCTAATAAGAAGGCATTCCCTGGGCTACTTTCTACTCTTTCTCCCATATCAGAGTCTTCAAAAGACCACTGCAGAACTGTAGAGGACAAAGTAGAGCTTGAAGAACCTTATTTTAAGAACATATCTGATGGAATGCCTGATACCCATGCATGGGATTTTTCTTCCCTAACTCAGTTCACTCATATGTCAAAGCAAGAAAAGGAAATGCTTATGGGAACCTCAGGTCAGTCAGTGGTCATGACATTCTCTGATAAACAGCTGTAAATTATTGTAGATTAAGAGATGCTGGCCACAAAGGGAGGGTTAGAACATGTAACCAAGCACAAAGTGAGACTGAGAAAAAAGTAACTCAAATATCTAGGTTTTAAAACCTTTTTTTTTTTTTTTATGTGCTGCCTGTGTGTAAATTTTCTTTTCACAGTTGTTGATTAATGACATTTCCCTGACATTCAGTTCTGCAGCAATTACCAATATTTACTTGCTGTAGACATACATGAGCATTCTGAACACTCTGATGCATTTTAACGGACATCAGTACTACAATCAAGAAGTTAGTTTTGAAATAGAGGCCCAGGGAACCTTTTAGTGTGATAAAAATGCTAATTACACTCACTTCTTATAATAGCACAATTAACTTGTGCCACCAAAGTATCTGAATATATCTCTGGGAATAGAAGCTAGTGGAAATGCGGTACTATTTAATTTTTGTTACTTCATAAAAGCTCTTCTGTGCATTGAACACAAAGAAAACTGTGTGAATGGAGGAAGCACTAAACAGCATTTTTATACCTCACCAGAAACTCCTGGATGGGAAAAATACCAGTATAATAGCTTTCAGGCTGAGGGAATTTCTTTTATACCTCTGTATATTATACACAGGACTTCCGGTAGATAGCTTCCTTTGCTTCTCTGGAACTTGCTCAGAATTCATCCTTTGGCAAAGAATTGTATCCCAGAATCTAAATTTCCATGCTTAAAATATTTGCATTCTGATATGAGAGCTGAGAAGTACAAACTCCCTGTATTTCCTACTGAATTTCTGCGAAGAACCTGAACCAGATTAAAAAGTATACCTACATAGTACTTTTTTTTTTCAAGGATGAAGATGAATAAATTGAAATTGTTTGATCATGTATGTAATAATGTAATTGTAACATCCATCATAAAGATTTCAGAAATATTTAGTCTAGGCTTTAGTTCAATGGAGCTACCTCAATTTACTGCCTTCATAAAGGGAAATAAGATTCTTTGACAGGCTGTCTTACTAGCATAGTATCAGCTTCTTGGCCAGAAAATATTTCAAAAAATTCCTGTTTCAAAAACACAAAGAAATGAGACAAGTATTTTTTTTTTTTAACAGCTATTATAGAACTGAACTAAAATCCATAATTTAATGTATGTCTACGAGAAGCTGGGTATAAGAACCAACATACAGTACTTAAACACTGAAGAAATGTATAAAGAGAAAAACCACTCACCATTCATATTATGACAAATCATGACCTGTAATGACTCAGAATGCTTTTTTAAACAATGAACTCTTAACTTCTGAATCACTGGACAGTCATCTCAAAGTATTAAATGAAATAATTATTATTGATCTTTTTATGCAAAGCAGTCCTCCAATTGCAAACTATGAAAGGCCAACATGGTAGTGTATGCCTGAATCTGCTCACAGCTTGAAACTAATAGTCTGAAGGAGATGAACTCAATGGTGCATTAGATCCAGAGAATATATTCAGGTACACTTATGAGAAACAAATTTCAACAAGAAGAGTCAACAAAGGTTCAAGTAGGTCATATAATACACTCCAGTAAACAAACTCTCAATCACAAGCTTTTAAACAGTGGGCATTCAGGGGCCAGTCCAGTCTTTTATTTCTTTATTTCCTGCAGCAACCCATAATCCCAAGAGACTACCTCTATGCATTTGCATTACTTCACTTGAATATTCTGATGCCCAGACAATTTTCCTTTTTTCCTCACTTATATTCACTTATATTGACTTGCTGTAGATACACATATGCTTAAAAGAAGTCATTGACCCCTTCAAAATTGTGATCTTCAAGTCAGTGACACCTTTTAAGATTACATCACTTCCATGTCACAAGACTTTTCTTTGAAAGAAATGAGGCTTTGAGTCACTGATAATAAGGGTTTAAAGAAAGAAATACAAAGAATTTTCTGATGGAAGGTAGCTAAAACAGCCTCAGTACTGGCTGGTTACTTCTTCAAAAAGGTAGGAAACTAGAGAGAGACCAAAGTCTAGAGGCAGAAAAAAGCCGCTCAGTTCAGCTGCCTCTGAAGCAAGGAGTCACCCAGAGCCGCCTAGTCTCAGATGCTTAATAAACCCTTCAGCTCTCATAGGTGTGATCCTGACAGTGTCACAGCTGACACAGACATACAGGTTCCTCTATGCTACATTTTCTGCACATGATATCTTGCCAGGGATTTCCAGTTCTATGAGTGCTGTACTTTTTTCTAACAGTAACTGAAGCATCTCCAAGTGTCAAAGCTAGGCTGAAGGGGCAGCTGTATGAACATTTTGCAGACATCCTCTTACAGGAAAGGCAAATGAACACAGGAATTAGATGCCTTGTTTTAGTAGCAAAACTCTTCTGGGAATGTTCCTAAATGGTATCAAACACTTAAGTGACCTAACTTCTGGCTTTCACAGGTGACTTTGTCCTGTACAAATACTGGATGAGAACATGCTGGGGCATCCAGGGAAATGTTTATATCCTATGACTATTCTTTTCCACCTTCTTTATGTCTGGATCCTACTGTATTCCAGCCTAATGTTACTTGATCAGAAACAGCACAACTGGTCAACTAGCTCTGATATTTGGCAAGAAGGAAATAGGGAGATACACTCCATGCTGTTAGGGCACAATGACATTGATTACAATCATGTACTTATAAGCCCTGAGAATCTTTCCATGACTATTCTGACACAGCTGGATGATAAGGACATTTAAGCTGTGTGGAAATAAACTACTATTTCTAACCTGGCAAGGTCCAAGCAGAAGCCATGGAAGAGCAGGGACACAAACTGTGAAAATCAACAAGTTATGGGATGGAGAAAGTTATTTAGATGGCAGTTCCAATGCCAAGACACTAAAGATGGCCAGAGAGTCTGTCTCTGAAAATAGCACTCAGTCAGCTTTAGCTGAGGCAGAAACACATCTGGTTTGTTACAAGGTTCCCTTCATTTCCAGGGTTTTATATGAGACTAACCTAATTTATCCCATCCCTTTGTCTGCGAGGGTTTTTTTATGGGAGGAAGAGGGACAACAAAGGTAGTGATCTGCAGATCACCATATTCTATTTTTAAAATCTTTTCTTGTAGTATTCAAGCCATTTGGGTTCTGAGTGGAGTTTTCAGACACTTAAAAATACATGTGCATATATACACATGAGTGTATATACACACACATATATTTTTGTAGAGTGACTTTAATTAGCCGTAGTCAGGAGAGTGAGAAGAGAAAGAAGAACCTGGAAGTATTTTATTTTGATTGCAGTAAAACCTCTTTTGTTTGTATTTAAACATTCTTTATTCAAGAATATAAATGCTCCATTGTTTTTTATTTTCCAGTTTTCTCAAGATTCCTCCTCTACACTCCCTCTAGTGCCCTTAAGTTCACTTGCATCTACTCACCCCTGCTGTATTCACTTAGGATTTCACAGAACATTACTTGTTCAATTTTCTTAGCCTTTCCATAACCTACAGGAGAATTGCTGAAAGTTAGACTAACTTTTCTGGGTATTTTTCTCCCTGCAGTGATCAAATGAATTCAGATCAACAGATGAAAGAAAGAAAAAAAGTGTAAAATTAATTTTGAAACAGCATGTTGTACTTTGTTGGTTGGTAAAGGGGAGGACTTAATGTTGAGAAAGGAGAAAGATTTTGTTTTCAACTCTTTAAATGGAAGATTCATAAGCAATGGACAAGGAGGAAAGTTGTTCTAAAACACCACTTATGTGGCTTTCTTCCTCCTACTCACTCTAGCAAATACACATACTCCCTTCAGCATATACACACATTAATAACTAAAAGCAAGTGAGTAAGTGCAAGGTTTTCCTAGTCATCAAATAGGAAAACATTAGGACATAGGGACAGCAGCAACAGGTAGTTTCTGTTCATCTCATCCTTATGTTTCAATAAAAGAAAGAGAACAAAGAGGAGACTGGATTAATATGTTCTTTTAAAAAAGCCAGAGATAAATCAATTCCCTCCAAAGCAATATTTCCAAACAACATTTTGTTTCTCTCTCATAACTGCGGTTTTAGTGTTTCTTTTATATTACTTTGCCCATGGCCACAACTGAAGAATAGAAAAGACCTAAGAAAATGTGAAAATTAAGCAAAACTATTCCCAGGGTGTTTCTTCCCCCCTAGAATAAATTTGTACTGATTTAAAATTCAACATTCTAGATGCATTTCAGACTCAAAGCAAAACAAATGTCAATCCCTCAAATATCAAAAGTAAGCTGATGATATTCTCACACCTTGTCCCATCTTCGTGAAAGCAAATATTTAAAACAGAAAGAATGAAACAGCTTTGCCACTAGTCATCTAGATCTATGATCTTCTATTCATTATATTGAATACTATTCATTATATTGAATGCCTAGTATTCAATATAATGAATACTTTTATCATACTAAAAGTAAGATATTTGCTACAAAATCCTGTTCTATGGATAATATACAAACCAAAGTATTTTCATTGGATTAATAAGAAAAACAAAATAGATACAAAGTTATTTTAGGCCAACCCATGAAAACAAACGACCTTTATCTGCAAACAGAATGATTTCCTAAAAATGGTACAGAAATAGGCGTGCTCTGTCTCTGCACGACAGAAAGTTCTGCTTCAACTCATGTTTCACAAGGATGTAAAATTAAAATTGGACATTTATGACAATTTTGTTCACATATCACCCACTTAATCCACTTCAAAGGCAGAATCTTCTCATCATTCTTCCCCAAGACATCATAGTTGTCCCCTAGATGTTGACCCACCTTTATATACATAAAACAATTCTTGTCAGTCTATGCTTTTATACTAACATATTCACTGACATGTTTAAAAACATTTAGAAAAACAGTTACCCCATCTAATCACTTCTGTTCAACACCCATTTTTTATTAATGAAAGAAACGTATATTTGGAGGTCATAAATTTTATAATTACAGAATCACAGAGTCAGTTTCGTTGGAAGAGACCTTTAAGCCCAGCCATTAACCCAGCACTGCCAGATCAGCACCACATCATGTCCCTAAGTGCCACATCTGCATGTCTTTTAAATGCTTCCAGGGATGGTGACTGGGCAGCCTGCTCCAGCGCTTGATAACCCTTTCAATGGAGAAATTTTTCTTAATATCCAACCTAAACCTCTCCAGGTGCAACTAGAGGTTCTTTCTTCTTGTCCTATCACTCATTATCTGGGGGAAGAGACTGACCCCTAACCTCCTTTCAGGTAGTTGTAGAGAGTGAGGAGGTCTCCCCTGAGCCTGCTTTTCTCCAGACTAAACAACCCCAGTTCCCTCAACCTGCTCCTCGTGTGACTTGTTCTCTAGATCCTTCACCAGCTTCACTGCCCTTCTTGAGACATACTCCAGCACCTTAGCAACGACCTTCTTGTAGTGAGGGGCCAAAAACTGAACCCCGTATTCAAGGTACAGCCTCACCAGTGCCAAGTACAGGGGGATGATGACTTCCCTAGTCCTGCTGGCCACACTGTTTTTGATACAAGCCAGAATGCCATTGGCCTTCTTGGTCACCTGGGTACACTGCCAGCTCACAGTCAGCCAGCTGTCGACCAGAACCCCCAAGGCCCTTTTCCACCAAGCAGCTTTCCACATATGCTGTTACTCGTGTTTGTTTCATTGTCTTATATGTAATTTACAATGTATAAATATCTGCTAAAGTTCAGTAATCTTGAATTATTTAATTGAAACAGAAAGATATCAACTCCTGATTCTTACACTGAATTAGTACATTCCAGCAATAGAAATCAGATGCACAATTAGTGTTTCTTCCACAACAGTTTTGCTCCTAATTTCTCATTATATATCGTAAGCCTACATTAAGTGCTTTAAAATTCAGACTTACAGTGCTGTCAATATAGGCTTCAGTCCATACTACATCGTGCTCTTGGTCAATAACCTTTGGTCGGCTAAGAACGTGAAGATATTCCATGACATTCTCTTGAACATCAGCTAAGGTAGAGATCTGAGTAAAAAACCCTGTCAAAACACACAATTCCAAGTTATAAACCAGAAAGAAGAAAGTAAAGAAGATTACAACAAGGAGTATGGATGTATTTTATGTCTGTTATGGTTTCTGCTTGTAGATTTCCAAAGAAATACAAGAAAGGAATGTTTTCATAAGAAGCAGCCTCCAAAAGTAATAACTGGTGAAAACATCAGCCTACAAAACCTTTAGCCAATCTTGAAGGACTGTTCCCAGTATTGCTAAGGACCACTGCACTGTCTGTCCTGAACTCTCAATTTCCAGAAAACATTTGTTGTTTAATGGTAAAGAAGTCTGAGTTATTTTTAAATATTGCATACTTTAAAAATTAGAACTGGAATTACCTTTGCCAAACAATGTCTCATTCAGCCTGTCTAGTTTCAAGAAACATTACAGTTTAGAACTACAAACAAAACAATAGTTGCATATGATCTAAAATGTTTATCCTTCTAGAATATGACCGTACATTAGATAATAACGATACGTTATTTATAAGTGGCAAGTCACAGAAAATGTAGACTACAACCAGAATTGCTTGGCTTAGTGATCAAAGCTTTGTTAATCCTTTAAAACATCTCCTACAACCTGAAAGCATTGAGAACAGCAAAGGCCACAGCTTTTTGAGCTGTCACCACTTCCTTTTCAGTGCTTAGATGCCAAATCTTTATACATCACAAACTTGGCCTCTGGAGCCCACATCATGCAAGGGTGACAAAGGACTGACAAATTTCAAGGCTATCATTTCATCAGGCCTTATTTAAATGTGTCACTTCCCCTTCATATACCTTCCTTTTCTTTAATGAGAAAAGACCAATATGGAATCTTCATGAAAGAGACTTTGGTACAATTTTAGTCTTATGACAAGACCACAGTTTCTGTGGAGCTGGAATATTAAGCTTCAGCAGAAAACATGGCAGCTGCAAAGAACTTTTGAGCTGTGTTTATTGTAGACAGGGCCAATTTTGGCAAGATTGCAAAGGTGCTCTGCAGTCTGAATGTTAGAAATCCCTGATTCAATACAACTGCCAGTAATTCATGAATTAAAGAATTGATGTTTCTATATACGCTTCATCTATGCATTAATTAAAATGCAGTGTAAAAATAGTCTAGCAGATATCTGTAAAATTAAATGAGTCATAACAGTAACTTAATGCATATTTTCAGCTTAAGAAAACACAGAGGTAGTATTTTGTTTATTTTTTCAAAACCAATTTGATTATCGTATGCTAATAAATATTCCTAGTACAGTACTCATAATATAGTATACCATTCAAATATTCAATTTTCCATTTACAGATTTATTTTTTTTTCCTGTTAAGTCTAGCGTTATGTGAGGACATTAACTGACTATGACATATCATCAAGCTTCAAGTCTTTCTTCAAAACTGGGCTTTTTCTTTGTCTAAGGTTCTGAAAGCTTTTTCAGCCACAGAGTAAAATGACTGCTATAAGTTTAGTAAGGAAAACGCTACTTGAGAAAGCAGGATTATATGTACACAGTGAAAAAAACATTATAGTGTACTTTCATGAATTATTGGCTTAGAACACTTAGAGGAAAACATAAGGTGTACATTGCTCATTCTGAAATGCTACCTGCTCCAATTTTGGGTCCCCTAGGTATGTTTCTTCCTCCTGTGAGTAATAGGGGACACTTCAATCTATACAGTCCTTTTAATTTGTTGTAAATGTCAACACGTAGTCAAAAGATGCCAATATGAGCTACTCACATAGAGAATCTCATAAATTATATACATACACACGTATGTATGTATATAAACATGCTATGGTTTATAATACTTCTAATCAAGGATTCAAATTACTTAAGAACTGTGTGGACCACTCATTTTAGAGGTGATGACCTACATTTCTCTAAGGAGTTCGGAGTGCCTGAATTTTGGTACGTTTTATTTCAGAAAACTTACAAGGCAGTCGATATTCAGAGTCCGTATTCAGCACTGTTTGCAGGTTTCAAGTTACACACTCAAAAGCACAGGCTACTCAGAAATTCAGAAAAATTACACAGAAGCACAAATAGAATAATTAGCCTTTTTCCTTCCTTCCTCCATCTTAAGACTAGTGTCGTGCCGTGGTTTGGCACAACACCATGGGTTTTACACCTTCTGTTTACCCCAAACCAGGACAATATAATGGTTGTAAGTTAGAACCACAACATTCGAAGGAAAGAGCACAAACTCTGCTCATTTCTCTGTAGGAGATTTAAAGCAGGGGATCTCCACGTACTCCTTTTCTCTTTTTAGCAAACATATTTTCAGTTGTCTCCATGGACAAGCTTTCAGTTGTCCTTAAGGAGAAGACTTAGTCACTGTTTTGCTTCAGTGTTTTCTAGGCAATGTACATCAACACTCCAATACTACTTGTGTTTAACTCGTGTACTTTTCAATGCATGGCATGCTAGTCCTTGCACTTCTTTTACAGCTGTGTGCAAAATTACAGTTGGAGCAGAGATCTGCTTGCACTGAGTAATGCACAGTGAACAACAGGACAACATCTGCATTTAAACTTTTCCTATATAAATGAGCATATTACATAATGCCTGAAAAGCCAGAGGAGAGGAATTTAACTACTTCAAAAATTGGTATTGTACCTAAGCTGATAAAAACGTCTTTTTTGACCAAGATGTATTTTTTATTTTTGGTGTAAAATGACAATGCATTCCAATTGCCTCCTGAAATGTTTTTACATCAGTTTTTCAAGTGAAAAATAAAATAAAAAAAAATAATAAAAAAAAAATCTGGATTACTCAAAAAGAAACAGAAAACAGAACTCAATCAGAAACACTTCAGTGTTGTGCCATGCAGGTTTCTACAGATTACAAACCACTGATAATGTTGTAACATAATGTTGTAACCAGTGAGTATGACAGATGAAGAAGTCAAAGGTAGCAAGTGGAAGAAAAAGTGATTAGTGTGAGAAAAATGTGCATTTTAAATCATATCTGTGTTTCACGGATTTATTCCTGTCTCAGGCTGCAACAGATGAAAGGTTGAAAAAGTGTGTTAGAGACCTTATTCCTTTTGATCATCTTGCTTCAAGTAACTGAGTTTAGTGAAATGCAAAAATTGCTGCTAAAAATATATAAAAGACAAGACTCAGATTAAGATGGTGTCATAAGACAACTCTATGGATTCTTTCTAGTTTTTTTTATAATGTGATCTCAGGGATGGGTTTAATTTGTAATTTCTGGGAATAGTCCCTCTCTCGCACTGAAGATTTTTTAATCTCCTTATGAATGTGGCTTGTGCTTTTGTAGCTCACATTAGGAAAATCGACAGTGATTTTACAGGTTCTGTAACTCATGTCATATGAGCAGTTACCTACCTTCTGTGAATTTATGGTTCATTTATTTACTTTGTTACTACAAGAACTTGTTTTCTTTAAGTTTCAGCTTTCTTTACAACAAAGTGAAAGGAATTGCAAAACCTATGTGAAATATATTTCCCATATTTTTAATGCTTGTTCTAAGATTTATTTTTCAATCTTCTCCTAATGGGAAAACTCTACTAAAAGTTACTTTAGTATAGTTAGGGACAGCATTAGATTCATTTTGCTTAATCACCTGAATCATCAAAAAGTCTATATATACTGTGAAAATGAACCATGCATAAAAAATGTCAAACCTCACAAGAATTAGCTTCCTACACTGCTAAATTTATCTCTCTTATCCAGAGATCAGAGGTGCCCCATGGATTCAAAAACCTTACTCTTCTTATAACAAGGTTTAATCATCAGATAAAGACATGTTCTGAAGTTCCTGAGCACAGCTGCTGAGGGCATGTAAGCAATAGCAGCAAACCTGTGCTTAACTTTTTGCATTCTAACACCTGCTTCTCAGCTCCCCACTATGTGAATTATGGCACCTTAGAGCCCCTTACAGTCAGTGCTACTTTTTTTTCCTCCCCATCAGGAAAAAAAATCATAAAGGAAATGGGCAAGATTTGGTAACGACAGGCATGAGATCTGTATATTAATGCAGTTAAAGACAGACACTTGGACTCTGCAAGTCGACTGCCTTTCTGTATCACACAGTCCTTGCAATGTTTTTGGACAGCTTGCTTTACTCTAAAATGTCCACCATTGGACTCATAACTTAAATGCCTCCAATGTATTTTTACATGGAGCAGTACTTTTCATTTTCTGGCCACTGTGCAAAACAGATACAATATTCTTGCAACTAATAAAATACCAGAATTTGAAAATCCTCTTTGTGTAGGGACTAAGGGGGGAATGAATTGTTTCACTGCAGCTGTAAAACTCCCATGGAGAATACTCCCTTGCCCCCCCACCTAAGAGGCCTCTCAGGCAGGTGAACAGTATCTGTAACTGGCTGCCTGCCACCCCCCCCAAGAGCACACAGTGCACGAGGTGCTGGGGTCATGCTAATAATGGGAATGGATGTGACTGGGGCTTCCTGTATGCAGCTCTCCTCTGCTAATACAATAGTCTATAAACTGCTCCAGCTGGGGCACAGTTTGCCTCAGGGCTGATCTGTCCTCTGCTGGCAGTTAGAGAGCTGCTATCAGACCTTCGATATCCAAAGCTTTTTTCCTCTACATTGCTTTCTCAGCCTCTGCTCCTTTGTATTGATGAATCCTCTCCTTTGTCCATTTTACAATATGTCAACCAGTGATGATCAGCAATAAAAATTAAAAGGGAAAAAAAAAAAAAAAACAGAGGCTGTCAGATTACTAATGCAAAAGAGAATTGTACTGAAGAAAACATTTAATCTTGGCTGTTTTGTTAGTAAGTAATGCATTAATTCCCATCCTCCTTTTTACAGCCTTCTGCTTGAAGTGACAGCTGAGGAAAAGGTAGTGCCTGCTTACTTTAAAATCTGGCGCATAACCACTAAGCACTAGGAAACTTCACCTTTGTTCATTTTGGAATCTTACTGAGTCTTTACGCTTTTCCTTTATGTGTGCTTGCTTATGATACAGAAGAGTAAACCACTGCAAATTTCACAAACCGTTCTAAAGGGACGTTGAGGTTCTTGAATGTTCTAATGTATTTAAAATGGTTTGGTGTTTTGCTTCATTAAGCCAGCTCCCTCTAGGTATGCCCTACTTATACATAAAACTGCAACAGAAAAAACATGCTTGGGGTTTTTCAAGGTTTCACCACTGGAGTCTAGAAGCTAAAGAAGTTTTGCGAGGTGGTATGAATTTCCCCTGTGACCCATTTCGAAGGAAAGGACTGCTGTCCACAGTCCAGTCAGCTGGAAACCCTGCAAACAGCCTTCATCTGTGTTGTGCTTCCAAGGGGAAAATCACTGCAAGGAAAATTGATTTTAGGGTCATTGACCCTCAGTGACAACAACATATTTTGGCCCACCCATGCAAGTAGTAAACTGTAGTGCCTCCATTCAGCCAGTTTTTAGACCAGCTTTACTATACTCATCTGTTGTGCTGTAGTCCTTCATTTCCCTAAAAGAAAGTGGATGAGTTGTAGCTGAAAACTATGTAAAAAACATTTCAATCCATACTGTCTGACATAATGACTTATGTGGCTTCTAATTGTGATTTTCAAAGCTACAAATAAGTATTTATTTACTGATCAGAAGTAGATTTTTGCATTGTGAGCTATCAGAGGGCAGGTACTGTAACTCCTAAACTGAGAGAAAAAAAAATATAGAAGGAACAGTCATTAAGCTGTTTAGTTGATTCATGTGAGTAAATTTCTGACTCAAAGTAACATGACTCTGAAAAGAACAAAGTAGTTCTGAAGAATGACAAAGGTGACCACTTTTCCCCCTCTGGGAATAAGGAAGACGTGGACCAGATGATACACTAAGGCAGTCTGTATTGCCTGGTCCTAATTTCTGAGTTGCCGTACTTAGATCTTTATGAATCTGTAGAGCTGAGCTAAAAAGCTAAAAGATTTTGTTGATTAAATTGTCTTCAAAAAAGATGCTTCAAAGGATTTTTATACTATTATTTAAACTAAATTATGGTGTAATATTAGCTGATTAAGACAAGACTTCAAACTGAGTAATTTCCATCAACTGGACATAACAGTAGTTAAAGAAATAATGACTAAATGGATAGCACCTGATGCAATTCATCATAATGTAATGTGGCACCACAGAAAAAAAATAACTTTTTTTTTCCCCAAGAGGAATAGAAAAGGAAAGCATAAAGATTAATTAGAGTATGGGTTTGTTGTGTTGTGTTGTTTTGTTTTGTATTTTTTTCTTTCCCTGAGTCATTCTTACTTATATTAGTCAATCCTTTGACTGTAGCATCACTGTACATATTTCAATGCTCCTTCCTTAAAGAATACAAAACTGTTTTTCTCCAATTACACCATCAGCTCCTCAAGGGACAGGATGTCTGGTGTTTTACATACTGTGCCTAACTCAACAGGACTTGTACCTACTGCTCTTAGAAACCAAGCTAACTGACTAATAACAGCTATATAATAGAACAAATGCTTTGAAAATGAAGTCTGTTCTCTGAAGAAAAATTTAAGATCATATAGTTTAAAAGCTTCATATGTATTTTAAAAACATATAAAGTTCAAATTATTTTGGATTCATTTGTTTTAGTTTTTTTTCTTTTATTTGGTGTTGAGTGTTTGGTTTTCTTTTCTAAGTTGTATGCTACAAGATAAAGGAGTCTTTTCCCTTCCTGGAAAAGAGCAATCCATTCTCTCTGATTAGTTGTCAGTGATACCATATCTGTAAAAGGGTCAGATATGCAGGAAGGCTCAGTAATAGGGTTTTGGAAACCAGGCTATCACAGCTGAAGTTTAACTAACCTTTGTTAGCACAGGCCATCCACTTCAGGTTATCAGCAAAAGCAGCTTCTCTTCCAATCAGATAGGTAAAGATACGAACCTGAAAGCAGAATGCAAAAGAGTACATAAATTAATACTTCATTTAAAACTTATACAGTGGAATTTCAGATACAGAGGTGTAATTCATATGGATAGACCCTTTTTAAGAAAATATTACTCGTTAAACAGCACAGCAGGTTAAAAAAAATCTCTGCCAGTAATGTCTTCATGACAAAATGTGGCTTTTGTTCTGAATGGATGATCTCTTTGGATGCTTTTAGTATCTGACTTTTCAATAAAGCTATGGTTAAACTAAAACCATTGGGGTACAAGGCAAAACTGTAGGTTTTAGATAAATCTCTTCTGCACTTATTTTCAAGGTTCATATGACAGTATCTTTTTCAGCTTAGAGAGAGGTGCCTACAGGTGGCACTTGTGCTATCAAGTGATAGATGGCAGAATCACATGCAGGGTTGCCAAATTTCCCAGAAAGAAGTATCTGTGCAAAAAGCTGTGCAACTGGTCTATGCATGTGCATGAACACAGACATACACGTGAAGACTTTCAGTCCAGAAATCCTAGAAAATTGCATCTTTCCTTAAAATTATGCCCAGATAAGATTTCTTGGCAGAGAAGAAGGGCATACTTTGAAAACATTTGGTGCAGGGTAGGCCTTGATAGATACTAAATTATAACACTTGTCTGCTGGACTCCACAGTTCCACACTGTAATAATTAAATCCAAAACTGCACTTTTGAGCAGCTTCAGAGAGCTGCCACTTAGAAAGCAAAGGGAGATTTCCAGTGAAATATTTCTCTCTTTACCATATGATTTTCTTCATTCTGTCTTATAAAACAGAGAAAGGTTCAGGGTTGTGTTATTTTACAAGCCTTGAAAACAGCTACAAATTTGTCCTCACCGTAAACTGATGACAGCATTTTCTACCTCAGATCTTCTGCTCTCAACCCTATTCTATACATGGAAAATTCCAACAAAGGTAATTGAGTAGGTTTTACCTACATAAATAGTGAATTAGGAGCGTGTTGGAGCATCTTGTCCAGAGCTTCCTCTACCTTATAATACAAGTTTGCATGGCACTCAAAGCCCCAGTATTCAGGTTGGGTCTGTAACCACCTGCATGTTTGCTGAGCAAAGAAATCACTGTCCTGGGTCCAAACCTATTCTAACTAGAAACCCTACAAAGTTCCATAACTTCTTCATCTCCCATTTGGTATAACTGTGTAAAATGGAGCCTAGTGAACCCCACTTGAGCCGACTAAGCTCCCACCAAAAGAACTTGGAGTAGCACCTCACAGCTACAACTAAAGTCCATATTCTGCCCACTGTAGCCCTTGCCATGCCAAGGATTATGCCTCTCATTCCATGTGCCTAAACTTCCACAACCATTTTCTCATTCCTTAATGATTTTTCCAAGCGAAAGAGGACAAGCGCATACTAGACCATATTAGCAAGATGAATACAAGTTGATTATTCCCTTCTATAGCACTGTAAGAACACATCTGAAGTATTGAACTCAGTTTTGGGTTCCCCCATACAAGACAGGCACTAACATACTGCAAAAGACACTCTTGAAGGTGGACTCTAAGAGGACAACACAGCAAGGGAGTTCAGAAGATGATCCTAAAGAATTCTGATTTGGTACAAGGAAAAATGCTTTTCTCATGAGAGTGATAAAATACTAGAAAACATTGCCCAGAAACACCACAGAACCTACATCCTGGGAGATATGCAAAATCTGACCAGACAAGTTCCTGAGTAGCTCAATCTAACTTCACCTGCTCTGAGCAGGGCACTGAAGAAGATGACCTTCCAATCTGAATGACTCTATGAAATCAGCAATATTTTACACAAGAGATTAAAAATTTGACTAATTTTCTGGAAATTTGTAGCTGCAAACATGATGCTAGCATTATATATGAGAAGAAAGGAAATTATGAACTCCATATTGTAACACTAAAAACTGTAACTAAATCCCACCACATCTTTTTATCTTTTTAACAGTATACTTAATAGAAACATCATTATCCAAACTTTTACAGAAACTCTGTTATCATCATTAAAAAGTTACTTTGTACACAACAAAATATGCTCCAGAACAATTTATTCAATAGCTAATTGGGTCTCATACTCACAAAATAGACATGCTTAAATTACACAGAAGGAAATGTCATGATTTGAGAAGCTTATGAAGCCCTCTAATTTAATTGATTTGCAATTAAAAAAGAAAATAAAATTATTTGTTTTTAATTGGCACTTTTTCCTCACTCATAGTGAGGCAAAAGATATTATTTGTAGAATATACCAATTTTATATTAAGTTCTCATAGTTCTTTTTTTTTTCCACAGAACAGGTTTTAAAATGTTTCTGAAACATTCCATCTTTACTGTCAGTTGTGATACTGTATTTCCTCACTGCCCTTTTGACCATTTTCTTAACAGCCAGATCCTGTTTCTAGACATACATGATGTTTTGCATTATTATCATGCCTAGAGACCAGATTTCAATCACAAAACTTTTCCCAGTCTTCGACATAGAATTCGATCATGATTTGTATTGTTTTAAAAGTATACACACTGATTGTACAGTGTTGTTAACTATTTGGATCAAACAGCATGCACAATCCTACTTCAAGACTAAAGAGCACAGCATTAACGAATGGTACTTCCATGCCTTGTTGATGTGTATGAAAAGCATTAAGAAAATCTTATTCTCTAAACACTCATGAAAGGGCACAGTGAGATTTATACCCTCAAAATGCAGCATAAATCACTGTCGCAGTTTATCTTCCTGAAAATGATGCTTGAGTATAGCCTGTGATGAGACTGAGTACCTCTGAGAGATTTATATTTAATGATCTGCTTTAATCTATAAAGAATCAAACTACACAGTGTTCCTAATAAAAGGGGACCAACCTTATCTGAAAGGATGAGCAGTAAGTATTATGCCAGACATGGGCAGCAAACTAACTGCATTAAACCTACAAAAATTTGAACAAATCGGTATCATAGATCATCATGAGAAGTGGGCTGCCTCTGTCATACTGTTGCAAGAATTGTAATGATTTTTTCCTAAGACCATTTTATATATATAGTTTACCTGGTACATGCAGTTTTGTTGGGAAATATTTTAAGCACCATAAAAATAATGCTAAGTGTTTGGCATTACTTGAAAAAATAAAAATAAAAATATAGGCTATAAAAAGTAGAGAGCTAGCACTGAAAATGAGTGATCAGTTTATTTGCTGTTTTCCTTCCCTATCCCAACGAGTTGTGTATTTTTCCCTATGCACTTTTCAGTGTGCATGTTATATAAATGATGCTTACCAGTGTTAACATAAAGTATAAAATCTTCTGTAAAATAAGGTAATTTCAAAATACCATTTCTGTAATGCTTATTACATAATAAAATAACTTATTATTCATAGGAGTTTCATCAGAAAATAATGTAAGATCCCAGGAAAATATTTCAGTTAAAAATAATGCCACTGATAAATTAAAGTTTTTCTTTTACATTGATCTTAAAGACACATTAATAGGTATTATGAATATTGCTTAATACTCCATTCAGAATAGTGAGAAAAATCCTCAAAATGAGCTCTGATGGCAAACAGTTCTGATTATACTTCTGTTTCTGAAAGTTTCATTTGATCAGTTCACTGAACCAAGCAGTGTAAACTTTAGCTACTGCGAGCTTGCAGTGGGAAACATTCACGAGTGTCAAACCATTCACTGTAGAAGTAACTCTACAAAAAAAAAAATGTTTGCCATATTATTTTCTGCTTTCAGAGATCACAGCAATGGCTTAAGTAATAATTTATTAGAACTGAAACTTGCCTGAGTAAGTCTACATTTTAAACACCGTTTTTCAAAAGAAACAGATCTATGTATCTTTTATACTAGTTTTACTCTTCTGGACAGTTGTTTTATGTAATAATTCTAGAGGTGCTGGTACCACCATGCTATAATAACAATAAATAGGGACAAAGTTACTGTGGTCATATACCTGTTTTCTACAGCTATATAAAAATATAACTAAGTCACTATCACAGAAGTACAACATTAATTTACTACGATAAGTTCAAATTAATTCAGCTTCTCCACATGGACAAGACCTATGCAGCGATAGGCTATGCATGCTGCAAAACAGGACAGTGTCACAGCTGCCACTAAACACTAGGTACCAGATTCAGTATCCATCCATAGTCTCAGATACCATGTCAGATAAACGTTAGGTAAAAACTGAATAGTGACCACCAAATTTTCTTCTTTGTGTATTGAAGTAACTGAAAAGCATGTCAGAGCAGTTTTGCTCTGCAAAATTGTTTCATGAAATGTCTATTTTATTCAAACAATCCAGATATGGCAGCATAGTCTACTGATAAATATATATAGTACTGAGGCATATGATTAAAATCTGTATAAATTATAATAGATGGGGAAATATAAAGTGTGTCTCATTCTGTGGTTTGTATTGGACCTTAAAGAAAATAGCACAATGGAAACCACAAGCTGTAATAAGTATATATATTATATACATACACGTACTCTGATAAACCTATATCTGTATCTTATTAAACAACATTTAATATTAGGGCCCTAAAAACTCTTTCAAATCCATATGAAAAGAACATTTTAGTCAAGGCAGACTGAATAAATTCAAAGTTGTTATGGGCCAGTCCCAGAAGATCCAGTAACAACATTTACATAGTCTACATATGCTCTGCCTAAGTGAGTATAAGGCAAATGAGAAAAACACCTTTGAATATTCAAGTACTGTGACTGAATCAAGAGACAATTTTCACCTAAGAATGACTCTGCATCAGAGAGTAGAAGTACCTCTCTGGCAAGAAACATAAAACAGAAAGCAAGCCCTTCAGTTCTGTGTAATTTTGAAAGCTTTATAAAGATACTTGGATCTAAATATTTTCAATATCTGACCTGTAACATATATCAGCAATATTAAAGCTTAAAATGAACTGTTAGCTCTGGAGAAAGGAAGTATTTGCAGGCAGAAGCACTGTTTTGAATTGTTATATGCTATCTACAAAACTGAAAATTGTAGATGATGACAAATTCACTGAATATAAAGCAAAGCTTAATCCAAGAGCAAAAACTTTAATCTTTGGAACTGTACTTGCTATTCCTGCACAGTATGTAGCTCCTAGAGATGTGCCATAGACTACCATTTTTTTGAGCCAATGTTCACAGAAAATGGAGTGAAGCTCCACAGTAACATTACAGAAACTGAAAGGGCAGTAGAACTAAAAGCTTTAATAGAGCTTGTGACTTTCTCACTTCATATTTTTCTACTTTGAGTGTTGAATGGCAAAGAATACCATTTGAGATTGATGTATTTTAATTATCTTTAAAACAGCAGCTGTAGAAATCTCCCAAATATTACCTTGTTATTATGTCTCATTCCTGACCTAGAAGGATCACTTCTGGGAAAGCACACTCCATTCGGTAACTATTCTTACTAAAAGATTTCTGTATAAGCTCAAATGATTCTGAACTGTAGAATCACATTCACACGAAGCAAGAGACCAATCTGAACAGTGATTTTTCTGATAGTCAGCTTCTACGTTCAAGATTGTGGATTCTCATCCAAACCACTAGTCCATAGTGAGCCAGTGAGAAGCAGGACAACATGTCAACAGTTGTCACAAGTTGTGTTGGTTACTACTCTCATGTACACGGCAGAATTAAAGAATGTTAAGGCATTGAACCGCCAAGCTCAGGAGTTCAGAAAAACCTGAACACAAGTAAAATACTTACATTAACAGTACATATTGAACTGCATATATTACCATTATTTTTGATTTGTTTTCCCTCTGGTTTTCTAGTCTGTTTTACACCCTTGTTACCTTACCTATGCACAGAACATGGTTCAGATTACACAGGTAGTTTCTCTATTCTTTGTTGCATCCTCTCAAAGTTTGAAAAAATAAAGAGTACTGCTAATAAGTGTCTTGCTTTTACAGCTAGGGAATTTTGTGAAGTTTGAACCTTTAAACTCTGGACAGACGGCTTATATAAAATCTCAGAGATGCATATACTCAACCATTAGTGAGGAAACCCAAGAATGATGATTTACCTGACAGCTATTTCAGTGCTAACCACTTCATCTGAAATATCCACTTAACAGTTTCATCCATTATGCATGGACTAATCTGCAGTCCCTGAACTGTCCTCACCTCTGAAATGTCATTTAACTAGCAGCACAGCAAAGAGAATAGGGACCTTCTTCTATCTATGTTAAGCAAGACGAGTCAATCTGCAAAATTCTACACACTGGAACTGTGAAGTTATATCTTCATGCCAAACAGCTGGTAAAATAGTATTTGCAGAAAATTAAAATGCAGTGTGGGAGGGGAAATGGGACTTCTGCTTGCAGCTGACAGTGCAGACCTCTGTTTGCAGCTGCAAACTATTTCATGGACACCTTCAGCAAAACAGTTTTTCCTTTCTGGCTCAGCAAGAAATAAAAATAGTTCTGTGGCAGGAGCTATGGAATTTAAGTTAGAAGTGGGATATAGGGATGAAATTCAAGTTCCCATAGTTATAAGTTATGGTGGTCCAGTAATGCCCTGGCAAGTCTCTGCATAGATGAGCACATGGACTGATGGAGAACAATGGGTCAACATGAGACTGACTGCCTGAACTCCAAAGCAGCCTCACCACAAAGAATTGGCTTAACTGTTACAGGAGCTCTCAAGGTGGGAATCTGGGGCAGCCCTGGAGGTTTTCCCAGGCAACTTATGCTATAGCTAAACAACTTGATAGCCACTATTTGTACACTTTAAAGTGTTAATTATCTGCTTGGTTGGAGAATCTAGCTACCCCAGAGACTTCTTCAAGCAATTCCTGATGTAGAATTGATCAGACTGTATAGAGAAAAGATACTTGCATTGTAGCATAGTAGAAAGTCTGAGGAACAGACATACAGGAAAGTCTTTTGAACATACTTAAGGTAGTTACGAGATGTTTTGTACATAATTTATGATAATAAGTAGTAATATTCTGGAGTAGTGATACACAACCACAGGCCAGCCAGTAGAATGACAGTTCAGAGCATCTCACCCAATACAGCTGAAGACACTGTTGCAAGGACGTTTATCATCTAGGCAGCATGCGGCCATCCTGTTAAAAGATGCTAAATTCCCCACTTGAGTATTACCCTATCCAAAGACACCCCCCAAATGGTTTAACATTCTGCTCTTTGCAACAATCTCAATGGTGCACAGATCAAAGAACTTCCAATTTTCATTTGATCAACATGACAGGAGGAGCAGATGAGTCCAGAGCTGGTCTAGGTTTGATTTATATGCTGTGATTCAAGATTTGCAAAAGCAGTTCTCTAATTGCCTGAATTTTGTGAAATTAACAATGGAAAAGGCTACCATTTATTTAGGTCTCTTGCACTTGTTAATAGAAATTTTCAAAATAAAAAATCAGCGGTTTCCCTTAACATATTTTAACCTGTGCTGCATTCCATCATCTGAAAAGTGAAGAATCATCCAGGAATAAGATGACTTCTCCTTGTGCTGACATTTCTTCTGTATTCTGCCTAAATTTATTCATGTGTTATCTAAAAGGTAGTGAACATTCTGACAGGTTAGTATATATATATAAAAAAAAAAAAAAATCCTGAAGTGTTTATCTTTATTAAAAGCAGAGTAGAAATACTAATGATTTTCATTAAGCACTTGTGCCACTCTTCTAAATACAACCCAAGAGCTACATTTTCAAACTCTGTTGCTGACAAAAAGCAAAGTTCTTGCTCACTCTCTTTGAATATGACTAAGAGAGCACAAGGGAAGAATCAGGGAAACTTAACAGAGCTTGAGGTAAAGAGAAAAAAACTTCATTTTTAAACTCTCCTGTGCATCCCTTCCAGGCATGTCCATTTTCTTATTCAGAAAAAAAAAATTGCATTAGGGAGGTTCCCCATTCTTCGAAAGTCTACTAAAAAGGTAAAAAAAAAAAAATAAAGAAAAATAAAATTGGGGGGGTGTGTGGTAGAAGGCAAATTTAACTTTACAAGCTTTACAATTTTTGGTGGCAGAACTGACAGTTACATCACATTCTGATTTGCCAGAGTTAACTTCTGATTCTACAGTTTTGCTATTTCAGTTCTATGTTGTAAATTACTTGTCTTTTCAAACCAGCCTGTCTTCCTGTTGATCATGAATTTTTCATCCTCTCTTTTTTCTTACCCTTTGTTAGAGTGGAAATATCCTTGAAATTAGTTACCTAGGATAAACTTATAAACTCATCATCCCTTAAGCCTTCAATAACTGGCTTTTTTTCCTTGGAGTCCTGCTGCTTTATAAGTTTCTGATGTCTCTTTTACTTCCAAATTTAGAAAAAGCTTGAGGTTTTATTCACACTTCCATTTCTTCCTTCCCAACATTACACTGTGCTTGTTGCCACCTCAAGGCTGGTCTTCAGCATCACTCCTCCTGACATAATCTCATCCTCCTATTCCTCTCTCCGGCATCCTTTTCTACAGCTCTACCTCAGCAGATGTCAATGCAAAAAGAGGAAATCAATACTGCATTTGCTTCCTGTGCTAAGAAGATGGCATTACCCCACCACACTTCCCTGCAAGCAACAGTCTGGATGCAGTCATAAATGTTTTTGAGAGTCATACTCTGATCCATTCATCAAGGTCAATATGATTCACATTCAAAAAATTCTGAACATTACACAAGTCTTTGCATAAGTAACCTTTCCAAATTTGAAAAGGGAAAAACGTAGCATCTGTAAAATGTAACAGTTTTTGAGATGTGTTCTAATTTCTAACTTTAACCTAGACACACAGAGAGCAATCTGAAAATAATAGACAAATTCCAATTGTACCCCAGTGGATCTGGTTCTTGCCAAAGGCGTTACACGGCAAGGAACAGGCATGGGAAAGGAGCAGTACAGATGCAAGGTCACTCAAGAAACTTCACCTTATAGCTGAATGTCTTCATAGCTTTTTTTTTTATTTTTATTTTACTTCCTTTTTTATTATGAAGTGGTGAAAAATGAGTTAAGGATGTATTGATAAGTTAGCAGGAAATTCCAAGAAGACAACTCTTTAAAAGAGCACATGAAATTCTACTGTTAGCAGGAAATTCCAAGAAGACAGCATTTTAAATGAGCACACAAAATTCTACTGATGAGGACTACAAAATCCTGTGATACAAGGGAAGATAGCACTGCTACAATATGTTCTGTGCTATTAGAGAGCTCTACTCCATAAGGTGCTGAAAGATTCACACTGCACTCAGCGCAAGGAAGCCATGAAACTGAAGCCATTACCTCATGATATTGAATCTTTGTTATTCAGTAAAAGGTTCTTCATTGTTAATTTTTCTATCTAGTATTTGAAATACCTCTTTTGGAAAAGTTTGCATTTATTCATTTCCTCATGTTTTCTCCTTGCTGCAACTGTATACTGTGCCTAGATAATTTTATAACAGTGTTTTCTACTATAGTAAATACTGATGGAGCAGTTAACAGAAACAAATCCCAACTAATTAATAGGTCTATTTAAGTGGAAAACAAGATATTGTAAGCAAAAACAGTAACAAAGAGAAACAATCTGTCTGGGGACCATCAAGCAGCTAAGCCCTGCTACCCCAAACATCCGCATCCCGAACAGCTCTTTGTATAGAAATACCTCAGAAAACAGACGCAGGAAAAAAGGAAACTGATGCTGCAGTTTATTCCTTGTGGTCAGGGGACAGCATTGCTATGTCACACTCGCCCGCCAGGAGCATTTCTACATCCAAGATTTAGATCTAGGGCTGCTGAGGGCCACTTTTAGAAAATTCAGACAAGCCACACGTATTACATGAGACATTAAGTGAGAATATTTCTTCTAGCACTGAAGATGTATTGACAGCTTTTGTTGATTTACAGAAAATTATAATACAACTCAAGATATATGAAGACTAATTTCACACTGTCAAAATTCACTCAGTACATTTGGAATATTGTTAGCAGAGGAAGATGAGATTGTGTGTTTTACACTGTGCAAGGATAGAAGAGGTGATGAGAAAGTGTCCCAACAGCAGCAACAAGGCGTGTTTCTTTCCTAAAGGACTTGGATCAGACTTAGCCTTTCATAGGGCCTTTCTAGCCAGTTCATACATCCTGAATTATTCGTCACAGAGAACTGAGCGAATTCCATTTGCTTGCTGGCAGATGAGCTTCAAATGGCACAGCAATAGCTTATCACTAAAGAATTATATGTAACCTATTTGCTCTGCCCAATCTCTGCATTAAATAGCTATTTAAGATTTGACATTTAACAACAAAACAAACAAAACCCCACCAACCACAAAATGGTTCCAAAAACTAATACTTTCTAGCTTATCTTTACTGCTTAGTGCACAGCATGTATTGATGATGTTAAATAAACAATCAATAACGTACCAAGTGTAAGGCAACAACATTTCTTCAATGTACTAAACTCTTCTTAGTTTAACAGTTAATTCAGAAGAAAATTTTCACAGACTTTGAGAGTAATAAACTTTTGGGCTGAGACCACGTCTAGAAAATGATATCTCAGAGACTCCTTTTTGAAAATATATGACTACTTAAAAAAAATAATAAAAAAAATTCCCCAAAATCCAACTTGTTACCTTAGCTTTCAACATAAGCTATAACATTTCTCCCACCTTTACAAATTAGTTTGACACCAATGAGTTGTGTCTTATAAAAATTTCAGATGTATCCTGAGAGTGCCAATAAAATTTTAATACAGCATGTCCAAATACTGTGTATATACGCTACACACTTTTACTGAAGAACCATTTTAGAAATTGTAAAGATTTTTTATAAAAACTTATGTATTCTACTTTTTTATGTATCCTTTCCCTGGTAAAGCCAGCCATGGTGCAACTCACAGTTTTATAGCTTTCAAACGCTACCTGACATCATTTTTCTACCATAACAATATTACTATTTCAAAATAAAATATGATACTGTTTATTTGAGCTAGGAACAATTTCTGTGCTCTTATATGAAAAACTAAAGAAATTTTTGTTTCTAGCCCTGATATGCAAGATACCAGATCAGTCATTAGAGCCATTAACAGTCAAGCCTAGATGAAAAAGTTAAGGATAATTCAACTATATCTATTACTGCCATCCTCCAAAATCCTGGTGGGTTTGTTGCAATGTAGAACAGATAGTTTCTTCCTTAAATGCAAAAGAGCAGCCTAAACAAATCAGTTTGTCTGAATGGAGAGGGGAAGGCATTAGAACTGAAACCATGACACAACCAACTTTCTTGGATCTAACTGAAGCTTCCGTGGAAAAAGCAGGCTCATACAATTTCTGCTACTACACTACTTAGCTTTCTTATATATCAACTAATATTTTTTGCAAGGATCCATGAGAAGAGATCAAAATCAGACTAAAGTCTGAGTAACTAAATCCTGCCAACGTCTCCCCTTCTGTTATTACATAGTTCCAGGATGTAAGATAGAACAATGGTAACTCATGTGCAGTATACTTCACCGTGCATGGTGCAGACACAGATTAGAGGATGACATAATGGATAAAGCACTGGCCTTTCACCCTTGGGATTTTGTCCAGCCTGCAGTCCTATCAGATAATGGGTTTGGCAATCTCCACTACTCTCTTTTGGACACTAATCCCCACTACAGAATCTCTATAATTCATCATATAATTTAATACACCTGGCAACCTTACCACCAGTTCATTCTTTTGTTACGTAATGGCCCAAAGTGAAGTCAAGGGTGGTTAATGCTCTGACAAC
Organism: Merops nubicus; assembly: GCF_000691845.1. Taxonomy (NCBI): domain Eukaryota; kingdom Metazoa; phylum Chordata; class Aves; order Coraciiformes; family Meropidae; genus Merops; species Merops nubicus. The sequence continues at coordinate 268,200 of NW_008603672.1, read as the reverse complement.
CGGCTATTATCTCCCATAACAGCTGATTTTGAGGGGATTATTGCAGTCATAAACCATTTTACAAAAATTGGCAACTGGGAAAGCAGTGTAACAAAATAAGGTGATATTTAGAAGTGTTATCAGTGATTTTCTACCAATCTACAATGGAGTTTCTAGCATCCAAAAAATGCCAGAGAGGAAACTTGAGATTAAAGGTAGAGATCATGAGCCAAGAACATGAGGCCTCAATAAGCTTATGGTCAGAAAAGCTTGACTATTTTGAGGTTAAAGATGCTTTTTTATCTTTTTGTTTGTTTTTGTGTTACTGTATTTTTTCTTTACTTTCTCTCAATTATTTACCCCTTCCTTTTGCCAGCAGTCTTCCTTTTTCATCTTGAAGTATTTCACCACTGTTATTACTCTAGTTTTAGATCCTCAAACAAACAAGGGAGTCAATTTCTCTCAGGAGCACGCTGATGGTATGAGTGAGCCTTAAGGCAAGACAAAGGGGAGCTGTACTCATTTTACAGGATAAAAAAAGTCAGCTCACTGAAACTGTGGGACAGGTTACATAGCTAAACAGTTGAGATTTCCATCTAGATTATAATGGTATTAATAAATGAGCAACAGTCAACAGTACCAAGGTACTCATGCTCAAAAAAACTAGCATGCATAATTCTCACTTGAAATAAGAATCAGTTCTACAAATTTCTAAAAAGGCTTTTAAGATTTCACCAACTAAAATCTAACAGAATGTCATTGTTATCTGAACAGCAAGTTCTGTTACCAGCGGCAAAGTGATTTGGTATGCATCAAACTGTAGCAGAATAATTGAAAAAGATACAAGGTCTTTCTGGGCTCTCTGGTAGGTCTACCCAGCTACATCTATGCAATGCCATTTTACATACCATAGGACAGCAGCAAGAGTCGGATGCCATATATGTAATCAACAAAGTTGTTTCATAGAATAAATTTTCCATAATAATAATTAAAAAAAAAAAAATCAGTAAAACAAAGTCAGAAATACTTGAACCATAGCCACTCCTGCTCTGACTGAGAAGAATTACTGAAATGTCCAGTTCAATGAAATATCTGTTCCATGGAAGCTTTACAGAATTGTGTTGAAGTGAGCTTCTGCATTTCATGACTCAGGGTATCATCCACCTGTCTTTTTTCATGCAGACTTGACTTGAGCAAACTTTCCTTCACTACAAGAAGTAAATCCCTGCCCACACTTTGAACTGACCAATTTGGGTAAAAGTCAATGTGGTGCTGAGCTCAGCTTGGTAAGCCTGTGTTTGGTTCTGTACAACTGAATTTTATACATTGTATACTAACTTCAGTGGCCAAACATGCAAGTTCTAGAAATCCAGCCAGCAACAGGAAGAGTTTTATAATGTAGCAGAGAAAGCTGCAGTTGTAAAGAATTTTGCAAATTACAAGTATAACAGAATTAAACTGAAGGCTTTATTTACAAGAACAGGAAAAAAGTTTGCACATGGAAACAGGCTACCATACTAATTCACTGAAACCAGAAATCAGCCAAGGCAAAAGCTGCAAATGCAGATACTGCTCGAATGGAACAGCAGACCCACTGTTTGGCAAAACTCTGGTAGGAACGTGTGTTTATTGTTGGACTTCCTATGAGTAGAAGCACGACAACTTCTTTAACAAAATCTTTCTGAAAATACTGAGCTAGTGGATAGAAAAAATAAATTAGATTTTACATAAAAACTGTCTGCTGTGCTGAAAAATATTTAATCCTTCAGACACCATGTATATACACCATGAATTGTTTGAACCATAAAGCATTACAGCAAGGACATTAAATAGATATAACATTCCTTTATCTTAACATTTCAACCAACTCAACGGAATTGGTGCTGAGATTGTCATAGTATCCCAGTATTAAATATACTATTCAGCCTTTAAGTTTATCTTTGATTAAAAATTAAATTTAGTTCTACTTTATCATTTTTGTAGCCCTACAGCATCCATGTGGTCTCACAGCTATGTCAAGTCAAACTAAATATTTAATACACTGTTCTAATTAGCTACAAACTATTACCTGATTTAAGTCTGTAAATGAATGTGAAAAGACTCTGGAGGCCTAACATTAACCTTCATTCACTCCAGTTATATGAGAGAAATTACAGGCTCTAATTAGACTCTTTAAACTGCAAAGAAATAGAATTTTCATAACCAGCTTATTAAAAAACGAAGACCCCCTTGGGACAGGGCAAATTGCTTCTACCCTGATCCACTTATCCTTATACAACACCATACAGAAGACTCACGTTGTCTGACTTACACAGCTCATATTTCTCCCAAATTAACGAGCACTCAAATTATTCCAGCTGCCCCCTTGGCACATGGAAAAATTGAAAATCCATGGCTGCCAAGTGACGTGTATAACCCAGCTGCTAAATAAAATGTGCTTAAGGGGACACAGCTGTTGAGGTGCCTATTTACATTAAAATAAGTCCATGGATACAGAACAAATGCCTAAAGACAGCAAACAGGGTATAACACTTTGTTTAACCCTTTCATTAAACCAAGTAAAAAAAAAAAACCAACCTTGTAGCATCCTTTATAGACTAGACATAAAAGCAAACCTTTTTCACCTTATGACCTATTTCTTCTGATTTGTCTGATCTTGTAAACTTTCTGATTTTCTTTTGCAGAACTGGTACATTCAGAGGAATCGCATTAAATGGTACCTTTCACATGTCAGAAAGGGCAGCTGATTTTTCAAAACAAGTCTACCTGGGAAAAATGCAGAAAACAACTCCACTCCTTGCTCTCTGAACATGTGCAGTGTGATGATAAAAGTTACCTTTGAGACAGCAGAACTTCTGAAAATACTAGTAGAAGATTCACACAGACTTTTAGAGTCAGACAAAAAGGAGTTTATCACATTTTTGTCTCATAACCTACACAGATTGCCAATTCATTTTCACTTGAGATTGAGGATACAAGGTATTATCTTTAATATGTTAAACAGTGTATGATCTCTGTTCTGTAAGAGTTAACTGTCTTCCAAACAATTTCATGATGCTATGATTCATAAACCACATTTTAAAATTTTCTTATAAAGCATGATTGTAATCCAACTAACAAGAAAATTAGCACACTAGTTGCAGAGTGCCACTGAAATAATAGGGGCAAATATAATGTTTCTGTTTACTAATCAGGAATACTCAGCCGAAGGACAACTTAGATCAAGCACCAAAATCCAGTTTCAAAAAAAGTTTCTCACAGTCAAAAACATTTGCTTTATTCAGTAAGAATGCATGAGGTCCAAGCAATAAGGAACTGTCTATGCAAGCTAACTTTAACAAGAAGTGTATAAATGCCAGCAGATAATGTGGAGAAGGTTCAAGTAGTCAATGGTTTATTTAGTTTAACCTTCACCAGAATGCTTAACTTGAGCAGTCACCATGACACGAGTATTTTTAACTATTGGATTAGTAGCTGAGGTCATACTCGGAAAAGAATGGTAGATAAATAAGATGTGTTTAAATTAATGAAGCCTGATAAATTTTCCTACACAGTATTCAAGGAACTAACCAAATGAATCTTGAAACCACTAGTGAATGTTTTTGAAGATCTGTGGGCAGCAAAGGAAGTGCCAAGGACAAGAAAAGGGAAACATTTTAAAATATTTTAAAATTTAATTTCCAAAGGAAAAATCCTGTAGAGTTATTTGCTAGATTTTACCACACAGAAAGATACTAGCAAAAGTGATTATTCACAATAAAACCAATTCATAAGCATACACAACATAATAACATGGAAAGAAATAGCCAAAATCAATCTAAGAGCCATTCTCTCAAACCGATCAGATTTCCTATTATGACATACTACACTGGAGAAAAGAGGAGGAGAAAGATACATTGGTTAAATTTCCTAAATATTTTTAGAAGTAGTATGATTATCCACACCAGTCTGGGACTCATAGGCAGCATATCAACCATAAGAGCTTCCAGTTGGGACTGACAGAAAAACAAGCCACAGCATGTTACCTGCTCAATGATATTTGTCTACCCCTAAGGACTACTAGCCTAATGAAAGGAACATAAGGTGAATGCACTTTTCAGACAGCTGTGGTCTCAAAGTGTATTTATTATTGTCATATTAGGAGGAAAATTTGGTGGAAGGGGGAATGATCTGGCCTGGATCAAGTGCAGTTTAATCATACAATTTGGTGTTCAGATGACCGACAAAGAGAACACCTAAAAATTCGTCAAATGACATGAAGCTGGAAGTTGTTCCAAGCACTTTAGAATACAGAATTAGAATTAAATATAGTATTTTTGAGCAAGTCTGAAATGAACAGGACTAAATTCAGTTTCAAATAAGTATATAATTAGGAGGGTAAGTCCTAATGCATTGGCAAAAGATAAGAAAATGTTAGTAGAGCATCAGGAAATTATCTCAATTTTATAAAGAACCACAAATTCATTATAGATCAACAATGGCAAACTACTGAAATAAAAGCAAATATCAAACACTTGCTGCTCTTGGCTGAAAGAAATGGCAATATATACTTGATATGAATGCAAGTTAAGGGAGGTGGCTATTCAGCTCTACCTGTGAAAAAGAAAAATGGAAAAAAGCTTTAGCTAGACAGTGCCCACTGTTAGTCCTGAGACTATTAGAAAAGTCTGTGATGAAGTAGGAACCCTGCATGTCCACAAGAATTATCATGTCCACAAGAATTATTTTTTTTTACTTCTCATTAGCTACCCATGCTGATTTTATAAAGCACTGTATATTAGAATGTCATCCAACAGTAAGACGTTTCACATAAGCCTATGTACATTATAACATAATGGTCACCCTAGTTAATTAAACATGATATACAAAACCCAGGTTTGCTTCATCATAACTGTTAATTCTTTCCCTGCCTGCATCCTGAACGCATCATGTAATGGTTTTACCTGTGCCTGACTCCAGGTACTGTGGCTATTGCAATAGAGATATATATATATGCCTTCCTATTAACCATTTGATGATGTTGACAAAATATTGGGAGTTCTTCCTGTTAGTTTGAATACAGTCATGTTTCAACACTTGTTAAATATCAACAACAGCATTATAGGTGTTTGGAAGAACTGTTTTGACTATTTTACTGGTACTAGAAAGAATGAAGAATGAGCAGCAGAACTTCTTTGAACACTAAGTATAAAAATCAGCTTAGGGAAGTCCATCCTTTGAGTTCAGAACTGCAGTGAGCTGTTCTTTTTTTTTTTTTTTAACATGTCTCTCAAGCTATGCTGTGCAAGTTCTGTAATTAATTATAAAAACATGCTCTGTTTGCTCTCTCCACTTTTAACTGCTGGTTTTGCATTGTCCAAACCATAGAAAAGTATGCAGTGATGTCACCATATGTATCACGGACAAGAAAAACAGATGAATACTCTATAAACACTCTGCACTCTTAGAACATGTAGCCTAAACAAAAGGCTTCCTCCTCCTTTTAGAGAAACATGGAAAATGAGAACTGGGAAACAAAATTAGGACATTGAGCATCAGCACGCTTACATTTGACATCAAGAAATACAGGGGTAAAAAAAAAGCTAAAGCTAAATTAGTGGTGAAAAATGGGAAACTCTGAAGCCGAGAGAAAAATAATTAATTTTGCTGAAGGAGTTGTGACACAGAATAACTGATCTCTTAAACTTCCTGACATGCTACATCACCATATCCATTTTTCCTTGTGGCAAGATTTTTCAGAAAATAGTTGAATCTATTCAAAGAGCACCTTTTCTTGCTTCTTACTGTCTCTATCACTATGCCAGTTACAAGATCTTAAAGCAGATCAGTAATTCAGAACTCTAGGACATTTTTAACATGAAGAATTGTGTTAAAAACCTAAAAAACCTCCTAAACCTTCAGTAACTTTTTCATACTGTTGCTTGATGCTGCCTTTGGGGCCCAAACACAAAGAAAAAACCATTTTACTGACAAGTAATATGATATGGCCCGTACAGAGAAAATATTTTCAGAAAATGACTGTCCCTTCAGCATGTAAAAATATCCACTACACGAGTCATAATAAATCTGTCTACAAGAGGCGATTTCATAATCCAGCTCGGCCAAAAGGCCACCTGAATTCAGTCTGTGTTTGAAAGAGAGACGTGAAGCAGAGGAGTCAGGGGACTCTCACACGATAGCTGCCCTACAGGGCAATACCCTGCAGAAAATGGCATCCTCTTCACCAGAGTACAGGAGGCAAGTAAAATATAGTTCTCAGGAAACAGTGAATTGCCATGCATGCTTAATATCACTTCTACACTGGAGGGTAACATCAGCTGACGATGGAGGAAATACTACTGAATTTCAAAGAAGCTTTCGATACCTGGAATGAAAGTCTGAGCATATGTCACATCTTGTGCTATTTCTTTAATTGAGTGAATTTCAGCTGACCATTACAGATGAGCCAGAACAAACCACCTACAATCTGTTGTCTCCAGAGAAACCAAAAGTGCCTTTTTAGAGACAGCTGTCTGTAGAGCACAAATTTGTCCCTAGGATCAATTATCTTGAGCTATAGGATAAAAAAGTAAAGTAAGCACTTAGCAGGATTTTTCAAGACTTTACTTTTCAGAAAACAGAGTGAAACTAACAAACTACACTGAAAACCAGACATTCAGAGTTCTTAGTGTCATGAAAGAGAACAAACATCCTTAATGTAAGGTGAGATGGCACAGAGAGAGAGTGCCCAACTGAGACACAAAAGGAATGTAATAATGAGCCTAGTATTATCTGTTATGATCTAGTAAAAAGAAATCTATGACTGCATCTAAGATGAAAGCAAAATGACAATAGAAAACACAAAAATAAAGAAAAGAAAACACACAAGCATGGAAGTTCTCTCTGTAAAACGTATGCCTCAGGAAAGGAAATCTAATGTGCAACAAATTAAGACAGAGATTTTATTCAACCTTCTAATGAGACAGCTGAAAGAGAAAAAGGGGTTATTCAATCAAAGGTAGAAGTAGGCTAATTAAGCCAGACAACATCTGACACATGGAATTAAATCCCTGCCCAGCTGAGCCCAAGGGCCCAGCCGTCCCACAGGCCCTGCAGCAGGGACAGCTGTCACAGAGGGAGGGCACAGACCCCAGGACTGATCCTTCGCTCTGATCAAGGGTAGGAAGAATTGCAGGTGGGTGCAAGAGGAAGAAGAGTGGCCAGCTGGGGGCAATGAAACTCCAGGAATCCTGGCTGATGCCAGAGAGCAAGAAAATAAATGTAGCTCCGCTGAAATTTCTTGCCTGCCAGTCCCTTATCCCCTTCCCATTCTTGTATCCAGCTCCACAGTCCCTTTGTGTTAGCCCCTGCCTTCCCCTCCACAGGAAAAACATTTGAAGTCTGTACTATTTCGTCTCATCAACATGCACAACATTTAAGGGCTGCTACATTTAAGCACTGATCTGAAATAAAGATATGTGTGAACTGAAACACAGCATCTATTCCTGAATAAATTCATGTGTGGACACTTAATTCAGAGTCCAATGTTGTTACCAGTTTAATCTGTCTGTAAGATACAAGGATATGAATCCATGCATGTGGAGTTCAAAAATAACCAAATTCTTAATAGATACTTCTCAATATTGCCATGCCTAGGCTATAATATATGGTGCTCTCTGTGATACAGAGATATGAGACATTCTTGTATAATCTCACATATGTCTACTGGAAGGAAGAGAAGAGGAAGGAAGAGGACCTGGGCAGCAAAGAACCTTTATTATTTAGCCTTTCCCTTTGTTACATATACTGTAACAGCAACCATATTGTTGAAGTGAACCACACAATTTTGTTACTACTAGAATTGCTGAAATTAGACTTTGGTTTCCCATATTCTTCTAGAAAATTAATTTTCACTTACTCAAAGTAAAAAAAAAAAAAAGTTTTACTTTAAGATTATCCACTTTAAAGATATATAAAGCTTTATTAAACTACATACAAGAGCTCCACCATGCTGAAATCAAATAAATGAGATACAGAGAGTGGTTTTCTGAATCATAACAGATATACACCTAACTCTAGTTCAAAAACCTCACAGAAGAACAAATACTACTTTCAAACAAGAGTGCATTCATTTAAAGCATATAGCATGCAGACACTATCATCTCTCAGTTTATAGCTGTCAACTCTGACATTTCAGATTTCATTCTCAGATCAACCCAATGACCCTAAAGATGCAGTTTAGAATGGACACAAACCACACTCCCTATTCAAGCAACACCTACCACAAATACTGTCTACAGACCAATCTGCAAGCACATTCCATAGCGTGCTTTTTCCTGGAAAGCTATTTATGATCCTTTACTTTCAAATGCCTCCTCCTGCAGCAGTCCTATTCCTGCCTCTGAACTTTATCTTTCAATGATATTTGGTATATCTTTTAGTCGTTGCCAGACATTTTATTTTTTAAGCTGCAGCATGTTCTTAGAACTATGTAATTTCTCATAATAGCGTACTTTCTTAAGTAACCTTTTTCTGAAAGCAGAGTGATAAATTGTACCAGGTTTTTATTTTAAAGCATCACTAGAAGTAGATAACATACAAAAATGTAAATCAGAATTCATTGTATTCCTTGGACAAAGATGTATGAAATAGACAGAAAAACGTCAGCAATTCAGATGTGGGGAGCTGCGTGTGGACTTCTGAAGTACTCTGTTTTATTTGTTCTCACTTTATCGTGCATATGGAGCCCCTAGCCTCAGTCAACCATCTCAGTCTCTCCTTATCCAGCCAGTGCTATCGATTATCTGTGCCTCTGTCAGAGAGAGAGATTAGGATAAGGCTGACAGTTAGCTGGCTGGTGTTGAATCAGGAGAAAACTCAAATGATGCCAGTATACTGGAAGGAAAAAGTCAGCTTATATATTGAAAAGGCTATCTTCTCTTTTTTAGGCAGCACGTATTCCTGCAATTTGTTACGCAAACCACTAACAGAGGAGCTGCACCGGATCCCCCAGTTGCTCTGGAACCAGCAGCTGAGCCCAGTAAAGCTTTCTGCATGGGCAGCTAGCCAGGGAATTGCAAATCTTCATTTCAGATGTCATCCTTTCTATGATCACTCTTTTTCTTAAATCGTGTTATGACAACATATTCCAAACAGAAACATTATATTAAGACAATTCAGAAATACAGGCCGATACACAATATAATTTCTAAATTAACTTCAAGATAAATGTTTAGTCTATCAATCCCAAATAATCTGAACAACGTCTATTTGAGGGTCTGATCTGTAAAGTATTGAAGGTGTCTTAACCTTAATTTAAAACTGGATGGCATTAGAGCATTTTCCATTAGAATCTCTCCATTTAGGAAGAAGTTCCACCATCTGTCTGAAATTGTCCAGAATCAACGACCTTCCAAAAACCAAAATACAAGAGTCACCTTTTTACAGAGACTTGGAGCAAAGCAAGTCCCTGAATAAACACACAGACAGGAAAATAATTTGTTGTTCTGCTGGTAACTTAATATTTTAGCTATTTTATTCAGAGATGCCCAAGGCATTTTACTATTACTTATATAATAAAAAGTAATAACAAATTTATAGAAAGCTCAATAATTGGATATGTCAATTTATTAATATTTTGCCTGAGGAGATACTGGCTGTACTTTTACATAACTCAGGAAAATGACTGTGGCTGCCACCCAGGCAATAAAGCATAATGCAGAGACCTGGGATTCAAAGACCTGAAATCTGTTCCTTTCTCTGTTAGTAATGAACAGAAAGTATCTTTACATGCCTGTCTAGTATCCTATTTGCAGTTTGACTGCAGTAATCGAAGACCAAAGTTTGCAGTTCCAGACTGTCTTTTCAGATGTGTGCACATCATTACTAACAGCACAGAAAAAAAAAAAAAAAAAACAGTATAAGAAAAAACAGAATTTGCTTGTATAGGAATGTTTGTGACTATTGGAGCAGCATGTTAATATCACAATGAATATACACCAGTCTGACATGACAAGAGAGATGTATAAGAAGCAGTTGGTGTTCTTTCTGCTTTACTCCATGCTATCACTGTTCCATTTTCATGCACACTAAAATAAACCAAGATAATGACTAATGAGATTTTAAAATAACTGTTATTTAAAATTAAGATGCTGAAATTCTTTGTGGAATAATTTTACTTGAAAGGGTTTAAATAAATTATAGAAGCCAACTTTAGTCTGTCTAGATGTTGTTATAGTACTCAATACTGACCAATCTATGCATATGTGGATTTGCTACACAAATTCAACTTCTCCTGTATTGTTTTACTGTTCCAGATATTTTAAGTAAACAGTCATTGATTCATGTAACTTTCTTACTGAAATTTGTTACAGTACCAATAATTTATCTGATAAATTTTATTTCCATCTAATTTAATAGAGCTACTTTAGAATTTAAGCTATCTAATAAAGCAGATTGGAGCTTAACACCTGATTGTATGCATCTTTGGCATCTTTATTCTACAGTCTTTAATGTAGAAGTAGTACTAATTCTGTAGTACTAATGGAGTACTACACAAAAATAAGGTTTTAAATAGGAAAGTCACAACAGTACAACGTGTCTCACTATAAAATGGGTCAAATGTCCCAAGGTCTTTTAGGAATCAAATTCACAGTCAAAACTGTAATTATTAAAAAAAAAAAAATTATTCCAAAAGATAACCCAAAGCAAGATTATCAAAAGTTAAATGATGTTGATAGCGTAAAACAAAACAAGCAATTTTTCAAGCATACATTTTCATGTCAAATTTTACTTTATATCTTCTGAATTAAAAATGTTGCTTCTCTTCTATATAAGCAACTACTTCCATCTAGTGAACATGCATTATTTCCATACTAAAAATATCCCTTGGTCAAAACTTTAACTTATCAATACGCTTTAATTTACTAACTCCGGAGCCACTTTACAAATAAAATGTATAACAGTTTAATTTTACTCCAGGTTTTACTGTTGATAAAACTACCATGGGAATTGTTTATCTGCAAGGGCTAGAAAAAGTAATGGTAACTACTCTTGATTTTTCTTTTGTCAGTCTTGTCTGCTTTAAATAAGCGCTGCTTAACTAATTTTGTTTAGGAGTTTGGGAATCAGAAAACTAAATTCATATTTCTAGTTAAGATTACAGTTCCACCGTGACATTTTGCCAAAATTTATTTATTATATTAAAAGGATTCAAAATGCGTTTGAATAAATCAAACAAACCATATCTGATCTGAAGCTGAAAGAAAAGCTACATCACCACATCTCCTTATAGTCTATAATTAGAAGAATGAATTTTGAATACTCAACCAATTCAAAAGCTACATGGTTAAAATGACATGAGTTGCTGAAGACCTAGGAGAGTCTATTTCAGTGTTGATTCCACAACAAGAACTCACTAGGTGGATAAAACTTCAGAATCTCTTGTGATTGAAATGTTTAGGTTATGTCTTAACTTACAAACATGCATTTTAAAGCATCCTGTCCTAAAAGATTTAATTGATCTGTCCCCTGTCCAAACAGCAGTCCTCACTTTCTTGCATATTTTGGGTGTTAAGACTGTACCTTTCATGCTCCTCTCTTCAATCAACACATAACCTATTATAAACATCTCAAAGTCCAGCCTGGCAGTTATCCCAAATGTTCCAATCAAAGACATTTTGTTCAGGTTTATCCATTCAGTGTCAGGTTTATTTTTGTTATTTTTTTGTCCATTTTTGGGTTTAGTAGCTGTAGAGACCCCAAATTCAAATGGCCCACTAATATAAACTTTACAGCCAACTATTTATGAATTTCAATATTATATTAAAACTTGCATGCAAAACTTTGGCTATGCTGGAACATATAGAATATACCATATCATTTATAACAGGACAGGCCCTCCAGATATTTCCCATTCAAGTAGGCTACTAAACAGTTCAATAAAATTAACTTCTGCAGAGAGAATTGCAAAAAAAGTGGATGACAAATTTGGTGAGTTTATTTTTCATTTAAAAAAGCAAAGATATGCAAAAGCTCCAGGAGTCTAAGCAGACTAACGGTTGTCCTTAAAATGAGGCAGGAATAGAATTCAGATCTCATTTTCAAGCCATGATCTTCAGTGTCTTTTATTTCTTCAAATCTAGTGTGCTTTAAGCACAGAACAGACTTCGTGCATACAGTATCTGCAAAAACAGATTCACATGCAAAAATCTAGGTTACAACAAACATCTGGGTGCAGCCAGGTTGATTTTACAAGGCAGATCAGAGTAATAGTGTATCACAGGGAACTTCAGGAAAATTCTGTATAAAGATCTACAGGTTGTGATGCCTAGCTCCTGAATAAAGTTGATGAAACGAAGTAGATAAACCTCCACAGAATCTTTTGCAGGAAACACAGAGTACCAAAACACAAAAGAAAAAAAGTGTCGGGAAACTTTCTGAGAAGCACAAATCAATTTTCTAGTTGTCAGCTACATATATTCCGTCAAATACTTATCACAAAGAATGACCAACACCACTGCTTGCTTCAGAGACAGCAGGACAAGATCTTTATAACTTACACCCTGAAATCTTGCACAGATATGGACAAACACTTCATTTTATCTCCTGCAATTTTTCCACTGCCTGCAAATACACTATAGAAACCCAAATTTACCACCCAGTCTCCCATCTGACCATCCAGGAAGATTTTCAGGCACATTCTAAGGCCACTGAGTTACCACATTTTGCAAAAAAAGTCTGGGTTACCCCTTGAATTTTTAATGCTAAATGAGTGTTTTCTAGCACTCACTACCTGATTTGGCAATTCTTGTCCGTCCTCATTGTCATGTTGTACAGATGTCATTAGGGTATGAGATGCCTCATGGACTCTAACATAGCTATGGTAGTAGAACCAGAATAACAAATGGTATCAGAATTATTTGATACCACCATTGTTGTGCTGCATGAAGTATTAGGTTAGTGCCTGTTTGTTGACCACCTTTCTAAACGTTAGATAGAAACATTGCATTTCTTTCTTCAAAAAAGCTGCTATTCCTTAACGTTTCCAGTGAAGAGCAAGCGAAGAAAGGACTTAAAGTTGACCTCAGATATTCCATATGCTGGGCAGCTAGTGAACCAAAAAAGATCTCAGATCCTGCATCAATTTCTGATGCAATCCCCATCCTAAGGGGAATCCTCTGGAGACAGTTCCCAGGGCCTTCATCCCATTATGAGTTCAAAATGTCAGTGAGGCATGGGCTAACGAGAAATTCATAGTCTCCTGACATAGAACTTCTTTCCAAAAAGTTCATTAATGTCACAGTATTATTTTTGAAAATGTGTTTAATGTGGAAGATTCAAATGGTTTCACTTATTGCCATCAAGTCGTGAATACATGATGCCAGATCTCATTTCTAATCATCCTGAGCTTAAATTTAGGCAGTTTATGAGGTCAGTAAGGTTATAAGATGTCAGGTCTTAGGGAGATCTGCTCATGAAGTGTTACACTCAAATACAAGTATTCAGACAAGGTCACAAATTAAAGTGCTTTTCACAGAAGACTCTCTCGGAATATTCCCAGAGCAAAATGCTAAGCATATACTTAAGCCTTTTCAGGATCACAGCTCCATCTTGACATAAACCAGACAACAATGTCAAAAGATTATAGAATTAAAAAGAAATTGAAACTACAGCAATTTTGTTTGTATTTTGTATATACCTCATATTGTTTGTTAATAATCATGAGTAATTAACAGTAATTACACTTCTCTCCAAATTACTTGCTAATTAATTGAATTTACAGTGGACACTAATACCTGAATATTGGTTAATCTTCCACTGACTGCAGCAATATAGTAGTATCTTTTAAAGAGATATTGTCACTTCATTTTGGATTAGTGAGCCATAATTTTTTAATAACATCCACTGTAAAGAGTTCTTGACTAATGCATTTGTGAATAATGTCTTTAAAACAAAACATATATGTAAGTATTTAATAACTACTTAAGTACAGCAAGTAATAATACAAAGAAAAAAAATTAAAGACCAAACATGTAAGAGTCACAGAAACAATAAAGAGATACCAATATATACATTCACAGTGTGACAAAATACTGTTTGGTCCATAGGTAGTATTTACCTGATAACCAATTTACAGATTAAACAATTTGCAAAACCACTTTGCATCCAATCACAAGAACATTATATTTAGAAAGTCTCCTGTGTTTTTTACTATCACACAAATTTTCTGTAATTTAAGCTTTTAGACAGAGAGGCTCCTGTTAATTTATTTTAAGGAACCACTAGAAAAACTGCAGTTCTCCCTCATCCTTTATGAACAAAGTTCTTCCAGGATAAAGCCTCCCATCAATGACTAAGTACCAAACCAGTCACTTCCTTCTGCCCTCTTACTCTTTCAAAGTACCAAATGTGTAATGTGAAGCTCAAGTTCTACATTAGTAGCACACTGGTGAAAAATGTTTAAACTTATTGTATGCAGTTTAGAGTATTTGCTTTTCCTCTGCCCTACACAAGTCTGCATTATTGCCTATTATCAAGGGAGCAATGACCCCTACCATTTTTAAAATTTCTTGTGATAGCGCCATTGCCATACACCATATATATATATATATATATATATACACACACATTCTAGATTACAGCCATTTTCAGAGATTTTTCTCCACCAAAAAAGAAAAACTGTCCAATGGGGCAGAAGACCACAGAATTCCAATCTGGACTATGTGTAGTTTCCTAAATGATGAATGAAACACAGAAGCTTGAAACTATATGGTGCAGTATCATAGCACTTAGAGTAGCTAGTGGAAAATAATCAATAGCTTGACAGTTGTCATGTTCAAGGCTGCTCAGGGAGCACAATGTGCTGACTAGAGAGCATTAAAAGGTATTCCTTCATTGGTCATCAAATGCATGGCAGTTCCAAGTCTCGTTGGAATTTACACTGTTCACTCACATCAACTCAAGTCGGACTGAGGCAATGCATAGGAATGGACTGTAAATCAGTTAGCAAGAACAGAAACATGCTGCCTGACTGCTGCAGAGAAAACTTCAGGCCTCAGTTCAAATCAGTGCCACACTGCATGCAAAGCAGTGAGACGTATCTGCATTCTGGGATCCCACATTACCACTAAAATAAAAAAATAAAATACATATACCTTTGAAACTTAAAAATGAAATGAAAATAAATCAAGCTTTGCAGAAAATTCAAAATACTTAAAAACTGACAAAATTACCCTCTTTGGGCTCAATCAGATGTACAACTATAGCCATACTATGTCTTTTTGACCTAACTAAACAGAAAATCATCTGCCCCTCTGCCATCTGCCTACTATGGCTACACCTTCTTCTAAAGTAGAAAATCTGTTTAACAATCAAGAAAGGAAGTAAAACTTTCCCAGAGTATATATAGTCTGCTTCCGGCAGAGTAGAGGGAGTTGCACATTAAAAGGAACTTCTTAATCCAGCAAGGACAATGCACAATAATATCAAAGACACCAGTAGCAGCATGAACACAACCCAGCTGTGTGCCAACCCCAGACTCTCCACTGGATTTGTACCACCCCACTTAGCTCAGCTCTTCACCTCCTGCAACACACACATGGCTCTCCTAGGGAAAGGAGGATTTTAACCTGCATTTCACTGCCTGTCTGCAGTGTTGCCGTTGTTTACATCCTCAAAGCACCCCAGGTTCTCTTCTAAACATCAAAAAATGACACGGCACACCACAAGGACTTTAAGTGGCATCATTGCCACAACAGGGAAGTGGCTGTTAAAGCCAAAGCCCTTCCTTGTAGCTGCAGCAGGCAGTGCCAGAGTCTCTCAGGGGCCAGATGAATACTTGACTTGCTCAGGCAGGACAGCTTTTAGTTAAGTAGGATTCTTCCACCACTGCAGCTATTACAAGGGAATGACACACCTCACGATTATACTCTCTATTCTCTATTTTTGTTGTAGCCACCATAGAAACCTCTTTGTGCACACATATATGCTTAATCAGTACTTAAGAGAGATTGCCAGTGTTAGTGGGGTTTCTGTCAGGCTGCAGGGTTCAGCAAACTAAGAGCAAAACCTTGTAAGTACACCTAACTACAAACAGCCATTTACAAGTAATGTGTTGACTTAAACAGTTGTACTGTCTCCTGGACAACTTTTTTGTTCTATAACTAAGACTGTAGTTATGTTATATATTTACCTGTATGATTGTTGTATAGTCATTACAAACGGGATGGGATCCTGGCTACACTACCAGTTCACAATTTTTGAGCAAATTAATCTACCTCTCTGCAATGGATTTTCCCTATCCATAAACCAGGAATAATAAAACATATTGAGTACATTGGACACAAAAGCATTCCATAAGAGTGAACTGTTATTCATTATTATCACTATCATCTGGTCACTGTGAAAATTTCAAAGCAATCAAAACATTCAGATGTTTTAGAACATTTAGAAGACATATTTTATGTTTATCATAAGAGCCTAGAGTGAAAAATGCATCTAATAAAAGTATATAATATGCACAAAACTTCAGTTATGCAGAATGTAATTTTAGTTGATCCATTCCAGTGTTCTTTTAAAAAAGACAACTTTCTACGTAACATTTGGAACCAAGACTTTCATTTTAGTTTTGATTTTGACATCCCCATTTAAATTTGGAGCATTTTACTTTTACCATTGATACGCCTTTTACAATATGTTTCTCTTTTAATAAATGTAGATATATCAAACAGACAAAATCAGAAACATGACAAAGAATGACGGTGAGCCAAATAAAACATGTGTTGGTCCTGGACATAATTGTAACATTATGAACTAATGAAGAACAAATATGAACTGAAAAATTCTTTGACAGTGAGCAATGTTCTAAATGTTGGACAGAAAAAGTGTCCAGAGGCAATGAGGGGCCTGTCCCAACAATTCTAAGCACTTCCCTCATGAATCTAAAACAAATTTAGGTTAATACAGAAAGAGGTCCAATGTGAAACTTCAAACCAGGCTGCTGAAAAGGACAGGCTTCCTTTGGCTAGTTGTAAACCTTAAGCCCTTTTGCTGTATACGACAATAGAACAAAAATCTACTGCAAGAATTAAAAACATGATTTTCATTTAGGAAGAATACAAAGGCATCAGAGAAACAAATCAATGCTTCCTGCTACTGAGGAGAGTACTAGAAAAGAGTTGCATTTACTAAATAAAAAAAATACTTGGGAGATATACATTCAAATGTTTATATATATGTATAAATTACAAGAGTAAAATATACCATTCAGTCTTGTAAATTGCAAGATATTATAGATTTGCAGCCTGTTTTACCAGAACGGTGTTCCAGTTAGATGCTTGTGTAACTCAGGCAATTTCTAGCCAGCTTCTACTCAGAAAGAATAGACAAGAAATTTTGACAAGCTGTGATTTGCAACCTCCCTTGACCATCCATGTACTCACTACAGACCATTCACTTTGAGTAGGATTTCTAAATTACAAAAAATAAAAAGGAGAATTATTGACCATAGTATTACAACTCTGCATTTACACTGGTGCAGGAAGATGGCTCAACTTTCCTTACTGTTTCTCTTCAGTAAACACCCTGTCAACTAGTTCATCTTTTGCCCACCTTTTCTGAAGTCTGAATAATGGAAATTTCCTGTAAGTAACATGTTTTCTCTTTAAAAAAATAAGTTTCTCATAAGAAGATAGTTTATATTTTTAAATCATGAAATTTCTGGAGCTAGTCTAACTTGCATTTGTGCATGTTCAAAATCTAGGAGGGTGGGGAACATTATTATACTGAACATTAGATTCTTCTAAGCAGAACTCTCCACTAAAAGAGTTGTGGATTCTTAAGCAACATTTACCAGCAAACATAGTAACAAAGTGAGTAAAAAGATGATGAAAACAGACACATTCTGCTGCATTCTATTCTTTTTGCAAGATAGCCATTCCCTTCAATGTCTTCAAAGGCGAGTTGTGACTCATCCTTGATGCTACCCCAACCTCCCACAACTCCCATATGTCAAAATTTAACTTCTCCCTTCA
The DNA here is from genome assembly GCF_000691845.1 of Merops nubicus. Classification (NCBI taxonomy): domain Eukaryota; kingdom Metazoa; phylum Chordata; class Aves; order Coraciiformes; family Meropidae; genus Merops; species Merops nubicus. The sequence goes on along the minus strand of NW_008603672.1, from coordinate 250,210 downwards.
TGAACCTGTAATATAAGAAGCTATTGAAAATAATTTCAATAGTCCCTCTGGTGCTCCATTTCTGGACTTTCTGGTACCTTATTGTTTATTTAGCTTATACCTAACCCAGTCTCCAGTGAGGCTAGAATGAAAAGATTGATAAATTCTCATTTTCAGTGGATGGCAGATCAAAGTTATAGTAATACATTATGGATGTAACTGTTTCTATAAAAATTAAGCAATTAAACACGACAATGTAAAAGTAAATGTAATGGTTGCATTTGTTTGCAGAATTCTGATTCACTGCTGTAATAGAGTGTTGCATGTAAAGCTATGCTATTAAATCTATAGTATTACATAAATGTTTTTTTACTTCATCAATAAAGGAACATGATTTGCTAACACAGGAAAATGTATTTCCCCCTATTAAGCTCAAGTTTGTTCCTACTAAGAAAAATTATAGTTAAAAATATGAAAATATATGAATCTACAAGTTTGACCTCAGAGAATTTAAGAAAATATCACCCCCACTCTCTTCTTGTTGTCCAACAGTAGTTCTGGTATCTTTTAAAATGTGTCACTTGGACAAACTGAGAATAGCTGTCATATAGTCAAAATTAATTGGCTCAAACATCTTTGTTCTTAGGAATGCATGAAAAATGAGTAAAGTCTGTGCTATTTCTCTTCTTGAAATCAAGAGCTAACGCATGCACATACACGAACTATTTTAGGAGGTACTCAAGACAATAGGTCAAAGGCATCATTCGTGTTGCAAAGCTGGCCTTTTAATTCTACGCCAGGTGACTGTCACCCACCAGCGAAAACTGGTAATGACAGATATTCACTATGGTCCCCTACAAAACTTATTTTGCTTGCAGATGGAAAACTCTTACTAAATTTTACATGTCTTCATAAAAATAACATCAGAAAAATTCCCCCTTCAACAAAATATATCTAATTGTTTAAAGTCAGTAAATCTGGGAAATAAAAAAAAAAAAAAAAATTCTATTTTCCTTGGCTTTTCAAATCTCAGTTTAAATTAGTAGCATAGGAAAAGGTACATAGGACTCTACTGCTTGTATCTTTCCCAAATCAACTAAGGCCAGTTTGCTATTGCTAAAAGGAGTAATAGAGCTGTAAGAAAATGTCTTTCAATTCTGTGACACATTGACTCTCTGGCTAACTGTGAGACGAATGTAAATATACAAGGACATTTTCTCAAAAGAGCTACAAATTTATGCTGCTCCAATGAATAAGTCCTTCACACATTACCAATCCTTCACCTGCTTGAAGTTCTTTAAAAAGAGCAACTAATTAGTAACAGAGAGTAGCAATTACTAACTAGCAATTTCCAACAAATTCCTACAAATAGTAACTTATCAATGGCCAGCTAAAGTAATTTTCTTTAAATTCTCTAGTTTACAGATAAGAGAAAGATACTGATAGCTTGCTTTTCTATCAGGACTAAATGAAGTCTAGCCATAGTAAAATAGAGAATAGACAGAAGAGAGCTATTTTAAGCTGCTGGCACTGATAATGTTACTGTTGCAAAACCTCACGCTTGTAAAGTATATGAAAGGGAGCTGTACTCTGTCACATCTCTCTCACTGAACTCTCAAAACTTTACAAGGTCTCCTATATTTTTCTGCTCATACTTCGTTACACTAGGAAAGTGGCAAAAAAGTTATTTTGAAGCACCAGCTTTTTCACTCCTGGACTCAGTGCAGTCACAGTCCACAGAGTCAGGGGGGACACAGTGCACAGATTTTCAGAGCAACACACACATATGTAAGTAAAAATCAAAGCCCTTTTCTTAATGCATCTTCCTCTAGGTTTCTTGCTTTTTCTCTTGTTAATACTGCACAGATGTGACAGCTTGAATGGAATTCCTTCCTGGATCCCTCATTGTCAACAAAGTGATGACTATATGTTCAATCTTTCCTCCCTTATAGTCATGATGATTCTCTTATTCCCTTTTTGGGATACTGTTCTCCTCTGTTCCCTCTTCAGCTTTTCTCTTTCAACTTTTGCATAGCCGCTGTAGACAGTATCTAGCATGTCTAATATCATGCATATATTAACCATTAATTTTAATACCTAGCTTCCTACACAGAAGACTGAGACAAACCCGAAGCCAGACAACAAGGCAAAGAAACATTGAATATTCAAACACATGTATGTTATTAAAACACCATATGATGAGGTACAAGATTTTTCTTTCTATTACGATGCTTTTGCAAAAGGCATAGAAATACACTGCTGTCAATTAATACATCATGTTCTAAAGAATTCTGAAGCATGCAGAAATTTTCTAGTTGTAGAAACTCAAAACATCTGCAGTTCAAATATGCCAGTGTCTTAATTCTATGGTATGAAAAGAAAGATTTTTCCATTTCACTTAGAAAGATGCAAGAGTGTTAAGATTTCCCACTCTGAATTAAGAACTGCTTTTTAAGAGGTACCTAGAGGTTCACTCAGGTGACACCGTGACTGAAAAATCATCCGTTGTGTAAAACTCCTGGGAGCTTAATTAAGAAAAAGGAATAGGTGTCAGTCAACACTGAGTCACTACCTTATGTGATGTACTTTGGCTTCTGATACCTAAATGGACACGGAGATGTCTGAACCCTGTCAAAAATCTGATCCAAACTTAAAGCAGTAAGATCCAGCCATTGATATATCCATTATATTACAGTGATATCACAAAGCATTCTTCTACAGCTTGGAGCAAAGCTTCACGTGCTCAAGAAAAAATACACAAAAATTCTATTAGACACTTTTCTCCAAGACCCTTCCTTGCACATTGCGAACACACTTCTTGGTTAAGTGTTCTGCATTCAAAAGCAAAGCACTTGTCAAGTGCAATAGAGATCAGTTCAAAACGGAAGGTAAGACTACATACTGGGAACCATCAACCTGTGATCTCATTAGCTAGACTTCCAGATATGTCCTGCATAGCCATGCTCTTACAGCAAAGTGCTCAACAGCCATATTGAAGATTCCTACTCTGCACAGTGGCACGTTAGCGTGCTGACATCTGAGTCTGTTATCACTTTTGTATGCATCGTCAGTTCCAAAAATTGTTGAAAATAAAAAGCGTTCAAGGACTTCCCCTATTTAGGCAATTCTTCATGGGCCTCACAGATGGAAGACAAAAGATAACGCTCTTATGTGAAGAGATCTAATATTAACTATGAAGCTGTATTCATGGGGGTTTGTTTCACAGCCAGTGTACTATATTTGAAACCCTTGGCACTAGTTCCTGCTCTATTCTGTTTTATGATTGCAGCTAGTCCCAGTGTTGAATTAATGTCTGTTTCTCACAGAGGATATAACCCTAAAGAAACCAGAGCGGAATCACTCATTTATAACAAAAACTGCCTGAAGTACAAGAGTTTGTGCAGAAATCTTTCCCCAAACTTGTTTAATACAAGAAGGTACCAGGTAAAAAGAGAAGTACCAACAAAATGCTTTAAGAAGCTTGCTCACTACACAGTGCAATGACTTTACAAATGTTCACCTGAGCTAACAAGAAAAGGAGGTGGCAACTCTCCCCTTTCACTTAATATGAAGTAATCTAATAATGTTTCCAACGTATTAAGACAGGAGAAATAACAGAACTTGCACATCTTACAACAGATACTTTAACACTCTTGAGAGGACCTGCCTTGGCTCCATCCCTGAGCATTTGTACTTCTGTCTTAAGGGAAACATTACACAAAATATCACAAAAAATAAAGTCTAATGAAGTTTATATGCTAGCATGATCTTTTTATGCACACAGTCCTATTTATTGCTCAGTTTAATTTTTTAATTTAGTATGCATCACTCAGTGATCATAAAGGTCTATAAATGAAAACTAAACTCATCTAAAAAAGAGAAATCTGGAACAAAAATGTTGGCTCTGAAAAATATGCAAGAGAACAGACATACAAAAGAACACTTTAAAGTATGCACATATAGACAACACAATAGTAATTGTACTTCTATTAAACCAATGTTTTAATGGTGAGATGGAGATAAAATCACCTCCTCCAAACAATTAAAAAAAAAGCTTTGTGAAGGTTACCCAATGGAAAATAAAATCAAGTGTGAGTATTAACATCTTAATTTGCAAAGTGATTTATTAATTAAAATTTTTAAAAGCTGTTCTAATTAGATGAAGTGGTAAGCTGTCTGATATGCAAGCAGTGCACCTGCCTTAGTGTATTCATTTCTATGGAAGTTATTAAATGTATGCTTTGAACTAGACAACTAGACATTATGAGCACTGATTGCACAGAAAGGTTTGGTTTTTTTTTTTTTTTCTGGAATATGTTTCTAGCTTCTTATTTTGTGTAATAGTAATCACCAAGGAAGCTTTTCTAGATGAATCTATAGGACAAGAAATGCATCTTCTTCCTTTTTATTCCAGGTGTTTTTGTAGAATTGCTCTACTGATCAGGTAACTTATCCAAGAAAACCTTCACCTACCAAAGGTCATATTCAAATGTCATATCAGAGAATATGTGACTAGTCAGAAACTGGAAGTAAAGGGCTTCGATGCTTTCAGAAATTTGGCATGATCTGTAGGATCAAAATCTAAAATAGCAGGCCATGCAGAAGATCAAACTCTCTACAAATAGCAAGCATAACACCTAAAACATTTACAGACAGGAAATGAACCTGATGATGGAAACTCATCTCAATCACAGATTAAGATGACTTTTATACCCCTTAGCTTTGTGATACCTCATGATGTAAAATCAGTTTTCACTCCTAAAGAAGCATTCTGAACAAGATCTTGTGGTGTGACTTTGCTGAGCTGGAAGTTAGCTTCCATCCACTGCCCACATCTACTGTCAATCTCCACATTGTTTCAGCTGCCAGTCACAGCCCCTTTGCTTTTAACAAACTAAATCCAAGCACACTGCAATTCAGTTCAGTTCTACCCCATCAGCACGATTCCATTATCAATACTTCAAAGAAGGGATGGGAGAGGGGACACCAGACATCACCTTTGCAATAGGAGCACAATGTTTCTCTACAAAACAGATTGTGCGTTTTTTGCTCCATTTTGGAAGCAAAGGAAGCAAAATACTACCACCTGTAATATCTTACTCAGTTCTTGATAAATTATATTACAAAGGGATTTAATCTTCCAAGCGTTTAGAGATACTTTCAGCATTTTTTAAAAGATTTTTCTTGGGATAAAAGGATTTTACAAGGTCACAAAACATCTCTGCAACTTGTCAATATATATAAAATAAATCCAGAAAAAACATGCAGTAAAAAAGGGAACGAATAAACAAAACAAAACAACCCGAGATCAATCTAAATCACACTTCAGAGAAATACACAGTAGTATCACCATATACTGATTCCTAATGTATTTCCAGTATTTCCAAAGCCCAAAATTCAATTCCCAAATTAGTGGAACATTTATGTACTAGAAGGCTGCCAAATCTACACACATCTCAAGGATCCTAAATGCTTTCATCAGAGAGCATATATTAAGAAAGAGTGAAAGAAACTGCATTTTTTTCTGTCCTAGAAAAAGTACAAGCAAACAAGTTTAGCTCTTTTGCAAGAAAATACAATAAGCATAGCAATCAATGCAGTTACAATGAGAACTAAACAGGGAAAAGGAGAAATATGTTTAGGTTGCCAATATTTCAAATTAATAATAATTTCATCTGAGCTTTATTGCAATTACTGCTTTACGTACTACTAATTTTCCTGCCAGCTGGAATGTACAACTGATTGAAGCTACTTGGTTTTCTTAGACATCTTAAGTATACCATAATGTAAAGGACATAAATATATATTTAATAGAGCTCTTGCCAACACACAGTTCTGAACACAGAAATTTCTCCATGATCTAGCATTATTAGCCTAGTGCCCTCAAAACACATTTAGAATTTGTTTTATACCACTGCATATTTTAATTGCACTTTTTGACAGGGTATTTGTTGCTGAGTGAACACTGACATCCTGATCTCCTGAAGAGGAGTGCAGTGGTTTTCCTGAAAGCAGGCACTTTAAAAAGGGTATACAAAAATACACTGCTGTTGTCAAAATCTTTGCATACATTTCCAAACATTCTTACAGTGAGAGTTTTCTTAGATATCCACTTTCTAATTTGGAATAAATATCTCTAATGAAGACCCACTTAAAACACTGTATATTTAAAACAACTAAAATATTAGGGCTAACATTTCCTAACAGAGATTAGTATTGTATAAACCTCTTTCAGAAGGTCATATTGTATAAATCCTAATTTAAATGGAAATGTTATCTTTGAACCAAGAAACAATTTGGCTTGTGAAACCAGGATACATTCCAGTTAATATGTAAATTTAGTATAGCATTTACTACTAATGTTCAGCATATGTTTTGGGACATGTTGCCATATAGATACAGCCCAGAAAAAAACATGTTTGAATGCCTCATTTGAATGTCATCATACATGCACATTGACAGTTGTTGCTTAACTCACCTCAGTATGCCTAGGGATATATCTCGTGCATCTTTATTCTAAGGAATAAAGATGACTCCTAGTCTGCTGTGGAAAGACTTCTTTGTCTGCCAGCAG
>NW_008603672.1:235799-243626 GCF_000691845.1 Merops nubicus | reverse complement strand
TTCACAGGATTTAGTATCTAACTTCCCTGAAAAGTCAGCTACCTTCTACCTGGGCTGAATTCATATCCTAAACCAGAAGGTTCTGAGTCTCAGTCTATGGAGAGGGGGTGGACCCTGGAACCCAAATATGCTGAAATCATAGTCAATTATGCATGTTAATAGGATGGAAATCAGGAATGAAATGCAGCTAAGGAAGTTACCTGGAAAATTATCCTTAGAGAAAGACCACTACAGGATAGAAACAAAGCTGTGGAACTATACTGGGTTAGTATGAAAGGTTTGTGTCTTCATTTTAGTTTTAAATTACATTTTTTATGACTCTCCAAGCTTTGTACTACTTTTAAGGAGCTTATCAAGTGAAATTTATTTTACAGGGTTTAGTTAATCAAGATATACAAAGTGCAAGAGCACAATCTGTGGTTAAAACGCTTACAGAGAGAACACAGATGGAAGACAAATAAAGCTTGAATTCTCCACAGCATTAGTATATTTTTACATTTCTATTCTACTTTGGTAAGCCAGAGAAATGCAGCTATTCTCATGCAAAGCGCACCAAGTGACAGTCAGTTGTAACCTAAGAAGGATAACATTTCTTCACATTCTATAGACAAAAATATTTCTGAGAATGCATGCATCTTGGTTTCCCACTTTCATTGAAATATCATTGAAACATACCAGAACACACACTACCTTATGGTCCCCCTCTTTTTTTTTTTTTCCTGTATACTAAATAGTTATTAATTATATAAAGATAAAACAGCTCTAGGAGGGAAGATTTAGCAAACACTGTACTTGTGTGGTGGCTAGTCTGTACTACACCTGGTTTAAATCAGAGACGTTCAATTTAAAGCACCCAGGATAAAAACTGGTCACAAGAATAGTAAATCTAAATTTAGCCACTTTCCCACATATCGCTTTCATATATTCCTGCGAACTATTTCAGCTTTGACCAATTTTCCTTTACCATTACTTTAATTATCACATTAGGTAATTCCCAAACAGGTCTTTTAAGGAAGCTAAAAATACATATCTCAGTATAAAAAAAAGTAAGGATTCTACTTGGCAGTGCTAGGTTCATGGTTGGACTTGACGATCTTAAAGGTCTTTTCCAACCCAAATGATTCTATGATTCTATTTTTACTTTCAGGTCTTACGGCATAAAACATTAATGCAACAGCTGCACATTTGCTTAAGTCAACAAGAACATTATTAACCTTATCAGCAGACAATTTTTCTCTTCAGAGCCATAGACTGCCATGAGTAACAACACATTCAAGCTAAAGGGCATCCATTATACTTTAAATGGACTCTTAAATCATTATGTACAAGAGACTAAGATGCTCTACACTTGCAACTCTTCAAACTTCTATACAATACCGTATTTAAAAAAAAAAAATGTGCTCCTTATTAAAATTCAAGTGTACTAATTAATCCATTTATGAATGGGTAAAGTTTGATCCCAAATATGACTTAAGTCGAGTGAGAGAAAGATCAAGTTAGAATCAATATCATTTTTACTAGAGGAATCTTCACCCAACTAATACCACCATAAAATAATATGGTTTCTATTTTCTTTTTCCAATGTTGCCAAGTTATATACTTCCTCACAGATGTACTTTATTCAAGAAACTAAAAATAATTTGTGTCCAACACAGAAAGAAGCAAACACGAAGAATGCATGATAATGAATCAAGTTATTCATACTGAACACATTTTATTATTATACAACCTAAAACATGCTGCCCCACCCTGTTTTGTTTTTCTTTTGCTGCCATTCTTTCTCTAAATCCTGCCTCCTTTAAGTATTATTTTAAAGCAAAAAATTCTCAGAAAGTTTCTCTCAGTTTCTTTTTACAATACTGAATGGAATCCATATATTTAATTTCTGCATTAGAAAGCAGCTTGCCTACATATCAATAAAAACTTTCCAATGAGCAGAACAGCTTTTAACCAGGAAGAATATTGTTACTGAATGCATGGTAGTTTTTGCTACTGAACAAAAAAACTTCACAATGACCAGGGAGGGCTACCCCCACTGCTTCCAGAAGGGTGATTGGGAAAAGAAGAGGAGACTCACAGGTTGAAATGAAAAGGATTTAATAAAACAGCCAAACGAATGCCAATGCCAGTATGAAGTAAACAAAGTTATGCTCAGCCCAGCAAATGTACGGTGGTCACAACAAACAGCAAGGCAGTCCACAGAAACAGGGTCTGGAGACATCCTCAGCAGTTCTCCCCCTTTATACTGACGATGACCTTTATGGAATGGGATACACCTGTAGCTAACTTGGGGCATCTGCACTGGCTGCCTCCAAACCCCTAATGGTCTGCACACCATGGCAGGCCTATGATTCTGTCCCAGTGAAACGAGAACACAGACCAACAACATGGCTGCAGCCTTCTATCTACTTTATACTGACTCTTGACTCTCCTCTGACCCCTCAGGGAGACAAGTTCAGCTCCCTGCAGTATTCCTTTTTGCTGGGTTAGTGACCAGCCTGCTCACTCATCTGAACTTGCTCTCTGAGCTGCAAGAGCCAGCTCAGGAGCATGCACCTGAAGGGGGAGAGGGAGGAAAGAAAAGGAGGGGATGTCCCTTCAGCAGCACCAAAAATATCTGCATTAGAATGCACAAGCAACTGCCACCAATGTATTAGCAGGCCCTGCTGCTGGTGTTTCCACAGTCCCTGGCCCTCTTTGCTCCTTCCTAACCTCAAACATTTTGGGATGGAGAATGCTGAGGCTGGAACAGGTGACTACGGGGCTGCAATGCCACCAATTTGCTCTGGATGCTACCACACAACTCCCAATGGCACAGGTCCCTCCACTTGCTCTTTCCCCAGCACCATCTTGCTCCTCTCCTGCTCTCAAGCCCCACACATAATGGATGGTTTTAACTTGGCTCAGTAGTCTAATGAAACCTCAGGCATAAGGACATCACAATAATATTAACACAACTTTAAACTACAGTGCTACACTCTTAGGTTCTTGCCACCAACCATGGGGTTTCACTCACCTTCTTTTGCTTCATCTTTCATCTGATCAGTCTGAGTACAGATGTTTTTTTTTAGGTAGTTTTTTTTTTACTGTAATAGGCACACAAAACACTAGGGAAAGTAATTATATATTGGTGCTGACCACATTACAGTGAATGTGACTGCAGGTGGTACCACATATTGCAGTGGCACCACAGTCTTAGATTGGTTTAAGTTATTAATTAAATGGTAGCTGAAGAGAATTTTATTGCGTCTGAGAGAGAGATAGGTATGTTGGCAAATTTCTAAGCATAGAAAGTGCATACTTAAAACTGCAAAATCTGCAGAGCTCATATGTGTTCTGGCTACATCACACCAGAGAAAGCAAAGTATGTTCAACTCTGATCCAAATGCAGTGACTACTAGAAGAAAGATCACCTGAGCTCAACTATGCTGACTAGAAGATAAAAAACATGACAAGAAAAAGGACAAAAAGAACTGCTTTGATTTAAAGTACTTTTTGGGACACTAACATTTAAGAGCTATAATTATCTATTTTGCTAAGGCATCGGTGTATACTTTTGCAAAATAAATATATTTCTCACTCAGAATCAGAGTCAACAAGCAGCAGTACTTTGGTGAAAGCCAGGGAAGACAGAAGCCAAAGGAATCAACACAATGTTAAATTTACTTTCTTTGATCCTTTCGACTTTTTAACTGAAAGAAGAAAAATAACTGAATTTATATAGAAACTTCATAACCAACTTATTTCACAGCTGATGAAATAAGTACCACCAGTTATATACATTGCAAAGGCCACTACGTTATCACTCAGTGTATAAAAACACACGACGGCAAGAAAAAGCAGATTCAAGTGATACTGCATTATGAAAGGTAGCTTCTATATCAGCAATCAAAATTGTTGCCATGACACAAAAGCTGGAAAGGTGTTTTTTCTTCCCTGCATTTCACAGATGCTGGCACAAAGCTAGTGAAAGTTTGTAGTGACTCCCATCACCAGAGAGACAAAATAAGACCCACAGATAAACCTCTGTCAAGACAGCAGTTGAAAGTTATAATCTTGCAACTTGTAAGTGTTCATGTACAAAAAAAAAACAAAAAAGGATAAATCACAAAAAGCACACAGCCTAGGATTTGTACATTTGATTCTTGTTCTTAAAGAGCAATAAGGTTGCCTGAAGCTTTTCACTGCTTGTATAAACTAGGAAAATTCGTATGCAGATCCTAAAGAAGGACTTGAGCACTTAATTTTCCTTCTGTCCTTAAAAAAAAAAAAATAGTTTTATTTGGAGTAATTTGAATACAAATAGGATTGCTGCAGGTCTTCAATAAAGCAGATTTATATTTTTTTTAGGCAAAATAGAAAGAAGAGGGAATGAACTGAATCAGAAAGGACTTCCCAAACAGAGACAGTAGCAAGAAAGACAGGAAAACACATATTAGAGATTAGGAGCAAGTGTGCAGTTGTGCTAGGTAGAAACAAGATTCCAACAGAAACCATCAAAAAGGGAAGAATTTAAAGCACTGGGGAGCTGAATGCAGAGGCAGAAAGGGGCGAGGGGGGCAATCAGAAAACTGAATGCAGGACAGATGACAAAGACAAAAGTTTGCAGCCAAAGGTGGAAAGGAGCAAGATCTCTGATACTATTACTGGTGCAGCACCTGATTCAGTCTGTACCGCTAACTGTATTACCTCCATTGTTTTCTGAGAACACTAGCTCATCTTTTAGAAAAGAGATTACTTTTTTCACCACTTAGATCAGGGGCTTTACCACATGTAACAAAGATATTACAGCACTTACTGTACAGAACACTTCCACTCATCAGGTTCATTCACATCTATGTTTACTCTCAACTGAATAAAAGTATCTTTTCAAGTTTTGTATACTTTTGTAACGAAATTTACCATTTCCTCTCTGAACTGTAAATATACACCTGACCTCCTCATTCTTAGATGTTATTTTTCATTGATGTCACCCACCTGCACCTCAATGTCATTGAAATTTACCTATTCCTTCAACTTAATTATTCATACTGTTCAGCATTAATGTTTCCTGGGTTATATTTTCCATTCAGTAGGGTGTTATTTTTTTTTCTTTCCTACATGAAAAGACACTGCTGGAGAGCATTTGTTCAGAAAGAACAAGTAGCAAGAGGCTTCCAGTAGTACAGAAGTGATCTCCAGGGTCATTTTACAACCAAATTTTACAATTTTCTGCTTTAAATTATTTTGCCATAAGCTTTCTACACTGAGCAATTAGCTAGTACTTGGAATCTTTTCAGTCTCTCCCTCTCATATCTTTTGGCCTTGTGATGGATATTTTTTCCCTTGGTTGTTCCTCATCCTTCCATATAGAATAATTCTCTAAGGAACAAGGCCTTTTTGTGGCATTTAGTTTCCTCAGCCTGTCTGGTTGAACTACTGGTTAAGCTGGCCTATGACTTTGTTGCTGACTGCGCTATTGATAAGAGTGAGGACTAAACTGAGAGATATACACAACAAAAGTACTCAGAGAAAAAAAATTAACCTACTTATTCCAGCCTGTGATTTTCTTCACATGAGATTTGTCAGGAACAACATGGAATTGCCGCTCTCCTCTGCAGCACACCACACTGTTTCCTAGGATCTTTTAGACAGTTCCCCCTAATAGTCCTGTGCTACAGCTATGACATCAGAATAAAGCTGTCTACTCTCTCTTCCTGAGACACACAAGCATTTGAAAGCATTCTAGAATTTCAAAGCAAAACTCGCATTTGTCACAGGATTACATGGACCACGAATGTGTGTGGAGCGAATATCAAAGTACGTGATCTTGTCAATTCCTCTGACAACCTTTCTGAAGCCAGACACTCACTGACTGCTTCTTCTCATCATTCCCAGAACTCATCTTACACAAAACTGGTCCTTCTGTCTCCCTTCCCTTCCTTTTAGCTATCCTGGCCTAATTGAGCAAATCCCTCTTTGTCCCTTTCCCTTCTGTTAGTGACTCCAGTGGGGAACTCTGTCCCGTAAGCCCTGAAATTTTTAATTTGAGCAGCATTTGAACCAAGATGTTTCTTCTAGGTCTACATTTTTATTTTAGGATCAAATATAATTTTTCATTATGTACTTTTCTACACTTGCAATTTGGAAAACAAACAAACAAACAAAAAAATAACCAAACCAAACCAAAACAAACAAAAAAAACCAACATCAAACAACAAATACCTACAAAAATCCCAAAGAGAATAACACAGATAATAAAAGACTTCCAGTAACTGTTATATGGGTAAAAAATGTAATTTATACTAATTTGACAGCATTAGCATGGAGCTTTCAGATCGTTACTAATAATACAACTATTTAAAATTTTAAACGTTTGAAAACGAAACCTGAGCCCCTGCTTACCTGTGGTTATTACAGAACACTTGGTACTCCCAACAAACAAGTTACTGTGTCCATATTCTGAGCAAATTTTTACTCAGACAATTGCATTCTCATTGTGTGACGTAACCCTTGTAAAACATGAACTGGAAAAATCAGGTTGTAGACTTTTATTCTAAAAACTCTGTTGTGTCATGTTGATGCAGAATGAATACCTGCATTCCTGAGATGGACAATATAAAGCCTGTGAAGTACATTTGTACTTTACAGTACAAACTTGTACTGTAGCTGATGAATTAGTACCAAGCTTGCCACATTTAAATTAACATTAACTTACTTGCTTTGTCTTCTGATAGCTTTTTAATTTACTGCTGAGTTACACCTACAGAAATGACAGCGTTTCTAGAAGTAGGGAAAAAAAAGTCCAAGGCAGAAAAGCGAACATACACACCTACAGACATTTAAAATATGTCATGTGCAAAACCAGGATAGAAAGAGCAATGAGCCAAAAGGGAGAGCCGGGTGACCTGTCCTTGCTGGCACGTGGTGGCGATGCCAGGGCTGTAAGTGACCCAGCTGCTCTAGGCTGGAACAACCCTTCCCCCCTGTGACAGCTTTGCAGGACTAGCATGCTACTGAAAAGGAAGTGGGCACAAAATAGGTGGGGAAAAAAAATTTAAAAAATAAAACCCCTTTTCCATTCTATTGTTTGATGCAGTATAAAAACCTCAAACTAAGCCAGGAGAAAGTACTTTACCTTAAAAAAGGAAGAAGTCAGACATATGGAAGAAATATGCTTTAAAATAGAGCTGCTGTGGTCCTGTTCAACGTGCAGCTGTGGAAGACCAGAATGTAGAAGGTGCTCTGTGAAGGGCCCTGGAAAAATCTTCAATGATACTTGGTGTGGATGCAAGTTCTACGCCGCACGGACTTTATTAACAAGTTGAATAGTACAACAAAGTCAGATGCAAGAACTGAGGATTTTAGAACAGGTGGAAAGCTCACCTGCTCACATACTGCCAAAGGCTAGACAGCAGGCTCAATGGACTCACCAGCCAATCTGAGATGACGTATCCTGTATTTCTGCCGTATGCTCCTCAAGCAGAGAGAACCTGTTTTATCTATTTGCTTGTAACCAGTATACAACATCTTTTGCCAGTTTTTGCTCTTTCAAGGCAATAAATTCACTTTTTTTTTTTTTTTAATTACTGTGAGAGACCTTAATAATACTACTTCAATGGCTGATTGAGATGATTAAATCAACTTCTGTGCAATAACCAACCAACAGCTCTCCAAATAATGTGCAGAAATCAGTTAAGGTAGCTTTTGATGCAAGAGCACACAGACTTGGTAGAAGGGTGGGGAGAACCTTGGCAGCACAGCTAATAAATGTAATTATAATGATAAAAGCTCACAAATGGCTTCATTCTACACTGTCATTCACAGCACAACCTGCTATCACTCATT
>NW_008603672.1:213491-235768 GCF_000691845.1 Merops nubicus | reverse complement strand
CCTGCTGCACACAATGACCTTTGTCATGCTTGAGAAAACAGCTTCCCACTGTGATTTGACTCTTACTGAGTGGCCAGATGGGGCAGTTTTGCTTCATTATTTGTGCCTGTGAAGTGGAAATGCCAACAGAAAGATTCATTACTGTCAAGATCATCTCTGCAAAGCTCCTCTGATTTATTAGGGCATAAACTGCTGTACTGGCAGTAATGAGACATAAACGTTCTGTAAGGCCTATGAACTCAAGAAGGAAATACACTGCCATCAAGAGGCTATGGGCCTAATTTATTAACAGTTTGTGCTAGCACTGTCACAGAAAAACATACAAGCAGCACAGGCTTCAGCAGTCCTAGGAAAAAATGTAACAGATTAGCCAATAATGTATTTACATTAAGCGATTTCTTTCATTTTTCTGAAATTTGTACAGTGCAGACAGGTGAAATTCAATGGGATGGCTAAATACATTAAAATACAAGCAACTCTCAGATTCTATTTAATTAACGTTCAGATTATGATCCAGATGGATAAATCATAGAATAAGAAAAATTGCCTCAAGTTATCTTGCAGTGAGATAATTCCCCATCCAACTTCAGAATATTCTAGATTTAAGTCCTACATTTTGTTATGCTGTCCAGATTTTCTTACATTTTTATTTGTATCATTGGTCTTGCTTACTTTTGTAATTAATGCAACACGATGCTCCTTACAATATTACATTTATGATGACAAAAAAGTGTCAAATAAACACTAAAACCAGTTATTTGTGTGTACGATGAAATATGTGCATTATTTGAATAAGAGACATCCACTACTTCATCTACACTGAGAGCATGTAAAGAGCACTTCTGCAACACAGGAGTATTTTCATACTACATTGACAAAGGGCTTCTAGCGTGGCCACAAAGATGCTAGCAAGGCTGCATGTACGGTTTTGCTAACACTGTTCACAGTTCTGGCTTAAGAGACCTTATTTAAAAGTTGCTCAATAACTACTAGTCACGGCATGGCTTTCTTCTGGCAAGTAAGTGCTACAGACAGGAACATGGTGGCACCTGCATCAAGCTACAAGATCACACAAACCCTTCCAATGCAAGATTCACTCCCAACCATGACTAAAACTCTCCCTCACAGCCCAGCCCTTAGGATTCTGTGTTTGTATCCATCACTGGTTCCTCAGACAGTTAAAAAATGAGCCAAAAAAGCAACAAAAAAAACGCCAAACAACAAAAAAAACTGAAATAACACAAGCCCAAAAAAAAATTTGCACAGCACTAGAGTCCAAATCTGTAACCATAGTCAAATCTCTTCTGCACTTTCAGAAAGAATGTAACAAATTATGTTTACATTCAATTAAGACATTATAGAATAGATGTAAATATTTAACTATTAATTTACACAGTTTACAGAACGAATTGTACAAAAGTTCCCTATGGAAATGACTGTTTTCACGCACCTCTTCCAAAATGTAGAGACATACATGCACAGTAGAGGTCAATCTTAAAAAATTTTGTTTCAAAAATGTTGTTTCAGAAGACTTCTTAGTTTTCAAATTATACCTTGAAAGAAATTTCCCTAGTGGGAAATATATCACAGTCTGAGTATTCATACACAGACAGACCTGTATAGCTCTTCTTACTCCTGAAATATCAGCAAAATTAATTACATAAATTAAACATACAAAGATATCTGCTTATGATGACATGGTAATCTTGCCTATGCTTATAATTTAATAATCCAGTCTCACGCAGAGGGCAAGTACACTTTGTACTGTCACAGATCCTGTAAGTGGTTCTGGGTCTCGTAGACACTGAAGTGCTGTTAGCACTTGATAAAATATTAATGTGGGAATGAATACCAGGCTCTTTTGCCACTCAACAACCCATTAATAAGTCACTCTGGAGAAAGGAGGAAAAGACACATGTTTTGCTGAGCCACTTTCTTTTGGGAAGGCTAAATCCATGCATTAGTAGAAAAAAATATTAGTTCATTAGTAGTGTTTTCACCATACCTATACGGCTTGCTTTACATTACTATTCCCTTATGGCTATTAAACGTTCCGACAATTAAAAAGCAACAAACTAAACGTAACTAAACCAGGCGTTTACTCATCTATTTCTCACTAAATCAGGGAAAAATATCTAGCTTGTTTTCTGCAAATCTGCATGTTATTTCACAGCTTACTAGCTGTTTAAACGTCTCTTATTAAGAGTGGTCTTACTTATAAAAAGTACAAAACATAGTAACATCGAATCCTGAAATAGTTACCAAATTTCCTTCTGACTGCTTTCTGTTCACTTCCAGTGATTTAATAGAGAATATGCCTTTTCAAAATGCTTTTTTACTGACCACTCCATCATACATGCTTCTTGGACAGAAAATATGGCAGTTCAGTGTAAATGAGAGAAAATTATCAATTCATCTTATAAGTGAAAAGAAATGTTTTTAAAAGCTAAAAAAGCCTCTTCTCCATAAGGTAAAATGAAATCTTAAGAACCATCCCTTTAGTTTTCAAGTCAGTTTTACACTGAAGTTCAACCCTATTTTAGGGTCATAGCCTCCCAGAGGGAATGCCAGTGAGCATTTAGTTTCGGAGACACCAAAGCTTCCCAGTGCTCCTAGCAGCAGAGAAAGAACAATTGTGATGAAACTCCTCAAATTTTATAGCCAGCAACTCTCCTTTCAGGGGTATTCTGGAGTACTGTGCACCTGTGCACCTGTATAACTAGACATGGAGCAGTTGTATCATTCTTGTGCAGAATTTATACAAAAAGGGCCAATAATATTAGGCTTGTATGAATGCAGTAAAAGTTCATAACATGACCAGGATGTGAATCCCATCTGCCATTTTCCTCCTGTCTCCACACAAACATAGCTCAAGCAATACCATATTGCCACTTTCCACCACTAATGTTTACCAGAAAAAGCCTCTCAGAAATAAAACAAAACAACAGCAAAACAAAACTTCAAAAATGCAGGAAAGATAGCAACATTACTATCCCTTAGAGACTGAGGTCAAGTAATACTGTTTTTTCTCCTCCTCCTCAGCAAGATGCGCACTTCCCGGCTGTACTCCTCTCCTTTTCCTGAGAGTCCCTGGTGGCTTAGATCCTGTAGAGTTCCTGTCCACCCCTGCTAAACAGTCTGAAAGGTAATACTTGGTAGTTACAAAAGTATCTGGCACAGAGCATATCTAAACATCGCTCTGTCACCAAGTGGCACAACACTTACCATGGATTGAGGAGAATGATAGAGGGATTCACATTTTTAAGAAAGGAATCTGTTAATTCCCTTTAAATTTCAGTATTTGTAAATTGAGAAGATCTGGCTGGTTAGGTAGCTCTTTGTGTCCGCTTGGACTTGTGGCACAATTTGTTTACTTAGGTCTGAATAGGGGGGAAATCATGCTTGACTAACCTGATAGCATTCTATGATGTGGTGACTGAATGGGTAGATGCAGGGAGACAGTTGATGTAGTCTACCTTGACCTTGGCAAGGCATTTGATACAGTCCCCCATAACACCTCCTGAGCAAGCTCAGGAAATATGAGACAGAGGACCAGGCAGTGAGGTGGGTGGAGAACTGACTGCACAATAGAGCACAATGGGTGGTGATCAATGGTGCCAAGTCCAGCTGGAGACCTGTAACTAGTGGAGTCCCTCAGGGATCAGTGCTGGGTCCAGTCCTGTTCAACATCTTCATTAAGGACCTGGATGATGGTGTACAGTGTCTGCTCAGGAAGTCTGCTGATGACACAGAACTGGGAGGTTTGGCTGATACCCCTGAAGGCTGTGCGGCCATTCAGCGAGATTTGGACAGACTGGAGAGATGGGCCTAGAGGAACCTCATGAGGTTCAACAAGAATAAGTGCAGAGTCCTGCACCTGGGCAGGAGTAATAAGATGCATCAGTATAGGTTAGGAGGAGATGTGCTAGAGAGCAGCTCTGTGGAGAGGGACCTTGGAGTCGTGGTGGACAGCAGTGTGCCCTTATGGCCAGAAGGGCCAGTGGTATCCTGGGGTGCATTAAGAAAAGTGTATGCAGCAGAACAAGGGAGGTCCTCCTGCCCCTCTACTCTGCCCTGGTGAGACCTCACCTGGAGTATTGTGCGCAGTTTTGGGCTCCCCATTTCCAGAGGGACAGAGATCTACTCAAGAGAGCACAGCTGAGGGCTACAAGGATGAGTGGGGGACTGGAAGGCCTGCCCTGTGAGGAGAGGATGAGAGACCCAGGGCTTTTTAGTCTGGAGAAGAGAAGACTTAGGGGGGGACCTAATTAATGTTATATAATAAATATATGAGGGCTGGGTGTCAGGAAGGAAGGGGCAATCTCTTTTCACTTATGCCCTGCGATAGGGCATGGGGCAATGGACACAAACTGGAGCACAGGAAGTTCCACCTCAACATGAGGAAGAACTTCTTTACTGTAAGGGATACAGAGCACTGGAACAGGCTCCCCAGGGAGGTTGTGGAGTCTCCTTCCTTGGAGACTTTGAAGACCTGTCTAGATGAGTTCCTGAGTGACCTGCCCTAAACTAGATGGTCCTGCTCTGGCAGGGGAGTTGGACTCGATGATCTCTGGAGGTCCCTTCCAACCCCTAACATTCTGTGATTCTGGTTGGCAAGGATTAGTGACTGTCATCTCCTTGCCTGGGAGAAGAGACACCAATCTGAGTAACCTTAGTGAAGACTGTGAAGGGGGGAGGGTATGTGTGTGAAAACATTCTCTACATCCTTGCTGCTGCTCTGTGACCAAAAATGGACTGACCTCAGTCTAGTCACGTCTACTAACATAGGGAAAACACGTGAGGATTTTATTAAGAAATAGAATAAGGTTTTGAAAATTATGCTTATTTTTTCCTATTGCTAATGCAAGCAGAACACAGTCGAAGACTTAGTTTTGAGTTTCACCTTTGAATACAACTGAGTATTCCCTATAACATTGTTATAACAACAGGGAACCCTCTACCCCAATATATTGATCTCATAGCTTGTTAGATGTCACTCTTGCTGCACACGAATGTAGAGCCAAGTGAGTTTTTCTGGCTGAAATTGCACAAACATGACATACCACAAAGTCATCCTCAGATGTCTGGCTCATCAATAATTTCCATACATGACCTTTTAAGGAGAATTTAGGTCAGCCTAAATAAAACTGTTTGTTTCAAAATGGGGTGCCATATGTCAAAATGCACTTAGTCAGTCAGTATAATTTTTAGCCAAAAATTCTGTATTATCAGATATGCTGTTAAAATCTTTGTACTCTCAGTTTTCTCTTGCTGTTTACGTACACGTTTGAATATTTTGCACAAATTTGGTTTTTGTTGTTGTTAAATGAACCAAAATATTTTTAAATTATATCAAAGTTATTAGAATCATATTGATAAACTCTGTGTGCTATAATCATTATGAAAAGAATACTGCTAAGTTTCCATTATGCTTTCTATGTTCTGTCACTCTTTTTTCAAGCTTCTGAAGTTACATTTGCTACATTGTTATTGTGTGTAATGCTCATCATGAAATCCATGACATGTCAAGGGCAACAGTCCCAGAATAGGAGACAACAGGATCATACTGAATAACTTGCAAGAAGGTGCCATGAACTACCTCTAGCTAAGAAAAAGAACACTTATTTCACAAGGCAGCTAACAGGTCCCTTTGTCTTGGCAAATATTCCCCTATGTAGGAGACAAGAAGAGAAGGAAAACCCTACTGGCCTCTTAAGTAGAGCTATTTTCTAAAATTCTTTCAGCAGAGGAACACCAACAGTATTGTTACACTGATCAGATCTCAGGCAGCATGTGCTACCCACATGCCAGACATCCAGGGACAGAACAGCTGAGAGCACTGATTTTCTGGTAAAACAAGGTAAACCCAGCTAGGATACCAGTTGTCCCAAATATAGAACCAGCAGAGACCAAAACACTGTACTACAAAAACGTGGCAGGGGAGGTCTGCTGCAGCCCCAGATTTTATAATCAGTTTATTATCAGTCACATTTAGCAGTAACACCAGTCCAGAGTTTGGCAACACTCTTCTTCCAGGCTTGTGCACATTGGTACTTCCCCGCTCTCTGCAGCCAGCCCTCCATGCAATACCACAGAAGACTTTTTCCCAGAAGCAAAGAAAGCCATGTGAGACAGTCTGAGAAGTCTTATTTTCAT
The DNA here is from genome assembly GCF_000691845.1 of Merops nubicus. NCBI lineage: Eukaryota > Metazoa > Chordata > Aves > Coraciiformes > Meropidae > Merops > Merops nubicus. The sequence goes on along the minus strand of NW_008603672.1, from coordinate 229,612 downwards.
TCTCATTTCATTTACTTCCTCTTCCTTACTTCCTCCTCTTCTATTCTTTCCATTATTCCTTTTCCTTGTAATTTTGGGCATAACTGTTTTACTGCTGGAAAGTCCACTAGGCAGGTGGGTTTGGAAAATAACAGAAGTCAACTTTCAGATGGTCTTCCATAATTTACAGGAAGCTGCATCTGTTTCTTTTTTGATTAGTTTATTATGTGAAATGAAGAAGTCTACAAGAACAGGAATTAAAAACCCACTCACAGTTTTCTACCTGGCATACTGAACATATATTTGTCTATTTATTGAAAAGGCATATCTGTTTAGTAAAAGTTAAAGATTTAGACTATCTAAAGTGACTAAAATATAAATGATTCATTTCAGAGATGTCCCTGCCCGTGGCAGGGAGTTTAGATTAGATGATCTCTAGGGTCCCTTCCAACCTACGAATTGAAAGATAAAAAGATATTTTATCTTTTGTCTTTATACTTAGGAAACATTCTTCAGGGTTTTACTAATATCTTGTATTATTAAATCAACTAAAACTCAAAGGTAGACCATGACCGATACTACCTTGGACATGACTAAAACCCAAAAAATTCTTCCTCACTGGAGGCTGCAAAACAGAACCATGTGATAGAAAATTCTTGGAATAACTACTGTGTTTCAGAACTGCATGGTATTTTGTTCTTAGCAAAACAAATGCCCAGGAGGTTTCTAGCAGAAATGTCTATTGTCTCCATTTATGCATACTTCCAAATTTTTGTTTAGGCTTGCTTCTTGAAAACAGAGATCAGTCATCTTTCTGAGGGTGTTTGTGGTGGTTTTGCTCAAAGATAACGTGCTTCTATTTATTTTTAAAATAGGTGAGGTGATCTCAAAAATGCTACCAGAAGTTGCTGAATGTATCCAGATCCTACTGAAGCATAAGAGATATGGAAGTTAACTGTATACTTTGTGAGACACGGAATTTTCCACAAAAATAAACCCTAAGTGCCTTCTGTCTTGAAAAGCCAGAATTTAAAAACCAAATACCTATTTTATGTTCAGTAGACTACTCCCTCATTATCTCTCTCTACATACATAAAAATAAACAAAATTATTGGGTTAAAATTGTGCGTCTGATATCTTTTCCTCAAAAAAAGGCCTGTTCAAATTGTCATAGGCTCTGTAGGTGTTCTACTTTATGAATGTCAATATAACATAAATTTCAAAATGTTTTATAAGTATTTGCAGTTGCTTCTGCTTTCATAATGACATGCTGAACAGCAGCCACTGGGATACACATTTTACTACTCCAGTGGACTTTAAAGCCTTCTTCAATAACGAGTCCCAGATTATTAGAAATTCTGTTTTTTCAAGATATGAATGTCCAATGACATAGAATGGCAGAATAAGGAGTTCTGTTTTGTGACAATGCATTAAACTTAGCTTCAATACTAAAATCCAGTAAAAAGGTTTCTAGAACTCATAAGAGGAAATGTCTGTTACAGAGCTTAAATCTTAACAGAAGTCAGTGCACAAGTGTTACCCCATAGAAACAGAACATATTTATTTAGATGTGAAAATCTCATTCTCTCAGTTTTGCACAGAGACAATTACGGCAAGAGTAGTATAGAGGATTAAGAGATGATGGCATTTAGAACCTGATAGAGAAGAATAGGTTTTTATCAGTTTTGCAGCAGATGTCTGTACGTGGGAACAGAACACAAGTTGTCTGCAGAGACTGACATGTTTTTCAGAAGTCTCAGAAGGTAGTTAATGCTGTTAAGCCAGTTTAGAAAAAGTAGGTCTAAATATAGTGAGATAAACAAATAGTGCGCTCTAAATGGGTATTCTATAAAATGCAGAACCACTAACAAAGTTAAAGATTCAACCACTCTGAAAGAATCAGCAGACCCACAACAGAGTTCTAAAGATGGGGTTGTTTGGATAACTTGTTTAGTTCTTAATTCAGTAAAGCACTTTAATGTATGCCTGAATCCCTCGCTTTGGTTAGCAGAGATGTAATAATTCACATATGTAAGCGCTTTGCTGAAATGAATACTAAACTACACATATATGATCCCCTGCTCGTAATGAATCTTCTGTACTGTCTTCATAATTGTGCATGTATTGTGGGATTGTTCTATAGCCAGACACTGTGAAAGGGAACAGAGGTACTCTGGGAAAATAGTATATATGAATAATAATTTCATATAAACAGTATCTGTTATACTTCCAAACCAGCAGAATTTGGATTCTCAGAGCAAAATGAGCAAGAAATACAATTTACTATATGTAATGGGATGCCAGCATGAGAATACTATACCAAACATTTAACTTCTTTCCTTTGTAACATTCCCTTTCCAAATATCTCCTGAGATTTGATATTTAAACAAGCAATTTACCAACCTTCTCAACTTAAAGTAAATATCCAACAGAACTTAAAGCCTTGGTATGTAACAAAACAACACACTATGGCTTATTTTAATTCAGTGAGAGTTATATAAAATACCAGTATATGAAGATGTCGTCTAAGGAAAAGTGACACAGGAACAAACTAAGAAGGGATCATACAAACTAGGTAGAAATATAGTTCAGAACCCATATGAAAATGTCTGAAAAGACTTATTCTTTCTGGTCTGTAGTTTTCCAGGGTACGTACCAATTACTTATAGGCTACTGGAATTGCCATACCTCATAGGACTAGCAATGACTCTGCCCTGTTGCTTTGGAAAAGAGACAATAACCCATTTTCCTATTTAAGCCTCACCATTGTACTGTTTCTTCTACTTGGACTACTGCATGTAATTGTGAACAATCCTGTCTGTCATAAAAATATCTTTAATCCTATAAGTGCTTGTCCACTATATAATACTGTGTTTGGTTCAACTGAAATTTTATTGCAGTTTATTCAAAAAGCTTTACCAGAGGCCTAAAACTTCATAAGGACAGCTTTTTTAAACTTACTCAAAAATCATGGAATGATTTTGGTTGGAAAAGGCCTTGAAGATCGTCAAGTCCAACTGTTCAAATACATATTAAGTTTTCACTCTTCCCTGTCTGTAGAACGAGTGAGAAAAGTTTTCACTTAGTATCTTGTGCTCTACAAACCAAAAAGTACCTATAAAGCAAGTAGGCTTGTAGCTCTATTATTCAAGGCTATAGGTGCAGGAAGCAGACGTGACTGAGCATAACCATAGTTTTGTCTCTTTCACCAAAGCTCTCCTCTTGAATGCATCTTTTAATATAGATCCAGATAATTTCAGCTGCTTCCAGAGACCAAACTTTAAACAGGTAATTTAGGAAGACATTCAGTCCAACATAATCTTCAGATTTTTTCCTATCTGTACTTTTTTTCTTAATTATTAATCCAAATTAATTGATTAGAATACTGTGTTATCTCTTTAGTGTGAAAAAAAAAAAAAAAAAACAATAAAATGGGTTTCATTTATGCAGCTATGGTCATCTTCTTATTGGTGGGTTTCTCAAAATCAACAATACACATCCTTGATATTTCACAGAGACTATGGATACTCATCTAAATAGAACAGCTATGACAGCATTCAACATGTCTTTTCTGCCTGCCATGTTTAAGAAGATGAATACATTATAAAGAGAACTAATTAAAAACAAACAGTATAAACTGTATCCATGCTTTTAGTGTGATTGTAGTATTGTTCAGTTTAAATCACACAAACATAAACACAGTTCTTATCACGCTACTGAAGAACTTCAAGAAATAATCTGTTTCCTTAAGTGGATGACAAGTATTCACAAAAACACTACTTCAGGTATAGACATAGCCCACAGAATGAAATGGGTATATCAGTGCAATTACCATACCTCCTTTAACTGTCTTGCTTCTAGCATAGTAACTCCACAAAAAATACATATTTTTTTTTAACTTAAGACCTCACAGCACTTCAAATATCAGGTCAGGTCTTGGTACATTCATTTAATGGATTAGTACATACAATCCATAAGAGATCAGGTGATTATGTTATTTACTTACAATGCTTCAGCCTCTCCTGTTAATAAGGGTTTTCATCCACATATTTCAGTGATATGGAGTTTATGCTAAATGTAATTAGTGGTTACTTGTAGTCATCTAGACATATTTTAGGTACACATTTTATCTTAAATTTTGGAAGTCTTTAGGAGTACATACACTGCATAAAAATTAACTTCTTTCTTACAAGCAAAAGTAATGATTTTTCTCTAATGGATACTCATGAGTTCTTGAGAAATACTTTGGACAATCTATTTCAAATTGTGGATTACTCTCCATTCTGACTGCCTGCTGTTTATAAGGTACTTTGCATGACTCACAGTTAATTTAATTCTTTATCTGTTTCTGCTTACATGACAAACATTAACAGGGCAATGGTACTTTGGATATACGTTTACATTGTGTATAAATTATCATCCCAACAAAAATCCTTAAAACATTCAGAAAGCATTAGCCACTATATCCTTCTAGCCAACCATCTAACTGTGTATCAGAGCCAATAATCCTTCCTCTGGCAAACCACATATACCCTGAGGGTAAAATTCAATAAACCTGATCTGCACAAAACCCATCTCCCAACGTTTTGGTTTTAAGCACTGCAGAAAAACTTTATTCATGGCAAAGTAAACTGACATTTGCCTAGAAAAGAATTCTTAACTACTTTGAGTGTCATATTAAAGAATACAAGTAGAAGTACTAGTGATTGATTTGTAGACAGCATTCTGGTAGTTCTGACAAAAAAAAAAAAAAAAAGGCTTTCACTGAAACAGAAACCTACTGGCCTGTTTTTCTTTTTAAAACAGAGAAGTAATAATGCAAAATAACCTTTTTTAGAGAAAAAAAAAAAAGAGTAAAAAAAATAAAATGCAGATGGATCAGGAAACCAGGACTACAATGTTTCTGTGATGAGTTGTTTCTTTTTATTCCCAAATCAAGACCTTTTGTTTGATCTCATACCCCATCTTTCATCACACTTGCAGGGATGCCTAAAAAGATAGCAAATTAACATAAGTTAAGTCATAGCTTGAAAGTCCTATAAAGTGTCTGGATCTTCTTTTTTTCTTGAGCTAACCAGCAATAACGCATACAGTTTGTGCAGCAGTAATAACATCTGCCTCTGAAGTACTTTAGACTTCTTAGGAAAAAAAATCTATTTAATAACATCCAGACAACATTGTACACAAGACATTCTATTTGCTGTCCTAATGTTCCATGTTGCCAACATCAGCAGGTTCCTCAGCTACAAAGACTTGGTTAAAAATCTGCAGAAACATTTGTAACGTTGGGCACAGCGGACATTAGGAAAACCATGATTTGTCACCAAAGTAGGGCCACAATGTAGCTCCCCATTTTCTTGTACCCTGTTTTCACAGCATCCACTTGATTTCATGTTTGTCTTTAGGACAGTTTTCAGACAAAGGAAAATATGTCATGTTTTCATCTTTTTTTTCAAAGGATGACAGGTAAAACATTCTTTCCTGGCCAATGGCAGAATCTAAATGTTCAGGGAATTTGACATAGACTGAAAAGCTCAGACTTTCATTTCATATACAGCAGTTGAATCCAAACAGATTGTTGGTTGTCTTAAAACTCATTAAGTAGAAAAAAACACCTTAAATGTAGAATTATTAAAGTTACTTATTTCACAGACCTCTAATATAAAAGAGAAGATTGAAACAAAGGTCCTTAGTGAACAAATGTCCAGTAGTCACCAGTAAAGACCAAGTATTTCCTTAACTATTTAAGACAGCATGTCATCATATATTACTAAATATACTATAAATATTGAACCTATAAAAGTATGGATTGAAGTTCCTCATACCTAAGGAGTTATCACCTGATTATTAATGGCTGCAAATATAGTATACGATTACAAAATGAAATCTAAATCAAGCAAAATGTTGAAGTGCTAATCTCTGGATTATAGTTTTAAGTATTTTATAGAGACCCAGAGACCTTCCAGACTGTGAAATTTTTCTTATAAAGCAGAGGCAAAAGCAGGTATAAATAATGAAGAGTCATGGAACTATTTATCTTGATATTTCAACAGTTCTGTTCATGTCGTTACTGACACCCGATCCCCGGGATAGCTGTCACCCAACCTCTACCGTTGGGTACCATCACAGACACTGGCTTCAATGTGAAGGATGCTGCAAATGGCGTTTATTGCGTCGCTGCAATTGCTTATATATGACAAGCCACACCCACAAGGCCCCTTGTGGGCAGTCTGAGTTTTCCGTTATATTGTGAGATCTTCTGTACGCCGATCCCTGCCTAGGGCGGGCTCTGCTCACCACAACATGTTCAGACATAGGCAGCACTAGCTGTTAGGTCTTTGAGCATCATAATAATTTAGCAGTAGTAATAAAGATGCTGTTGTAGTTGTTCTCTGTATTCACCCTACTTGAAGTCTCAGCACTCACAGAAAACATCTTAAATCTCTGCCTTGTAATTGCTCATAAGCAGAATGAAAATAGTTCTCTCTCATGCAAGAACTCTCACCAGAGCCCTCAGAATAAAAGGAGACAGATAGATGTTCTATTCCCTGTTACTTGCCTCATATGTGAAAGGCTCTAGACTAAAGAATCAGGTAACTGAATGTGGAGGGTACTTACTTTTAAGAAAAATTAAAAAAGAAAAGCCAGCCTGAATTCTAGAGTACATTCATCCTTCCTTCTTATCAACAGAGGTAAAATTCAGGAGGGACTTCTGTCCTGTCTAACTGGTTTAGATTACAGAAAACAAAGTTCTAGGTGGGATTTCAGTTTCCACTTCACTTTATTAAATAGCAAGGGATTGTTGCTTCTGATTTTGTGTGTATCTACCATACCATGCAACTATTGTGGATAATTATGAAAGCAAATGCTTTTCAAAATCAAAGGACAAACTCAAAGGGAAGGATATAGTTCAGCTGATCCAATGATTCTTTTCTTCCTTTTCCAGGTTTTGCATGTGGTATAATATCACCAAGTGGTGAGCTCTCAGGCTAAGGGAAGAGAATACCCAAATCTGAATGTTGCAGGTTACAACAGCTCACAAAGATCATATCTTCCTTGACCACTTGTGAGTGCTGCATGAACTCATATGAAAAAGGAATATTAGAACACTGTATCCAAACTGAAATTTCACAAAAATATTTACTTGCATACTTCAGTCATGTACCTATTTCCCCTTGAAATCAATGGGATTTTGCACTGTGCCCTGAATCACCGTCATGGAAGAAATTCTTTGGGGCTTTACCAAAACAACGAAGAGATGGGTTTTATAGAACTTGATAGCCACATAGAAACAGTGGGGGAAAGGAGGAGAGAACAAGACCTATGCTGCAAAAATATGCAGGCACTTGCTCATTTTATCCAGTGGAGGAAAAGGATTGTGAGATTTCATGGCATTGCTGGTGTGTCCCTGGAGCTTTAAAGTCTTTCCTCATGCATTTATATGAAAGGATTTACTGTATTATTTTCCTTTGCAATGTCACAACATACTGAGAACAGTCTTGCTATAGTTAAAATGCCAAAATACATTAAATATTATTTAAGTAGATACTTCCTGTTTGGAGTTTATTAATTTTCAGTTAGTGGCTAAACTGGCTTTCAGCAGAGAGCATGGCAAGGCTTCAAGCTCTAGTAATAGCTCTGATCCCATTGTTATTTCATTTTTAGACATGCTATATCATTTCAGCAACATTTTCAGGATTTATCTCCTGTAATTTCCCATTAGTTACTTCCTGGAATTTTCCTGTAGAGAGGAAATAGGACTGTGTTACTTAAGAAGAGCCAATTAATGGTACTGCTTTCCGAGAGCAAAGCTGAAGGGCTGCAGTCATGTCCATCTGTCTGCCGGCCCTGCCCCAAAACAACATTTCTTTATGCTTTTAAATTAGAATAAGGTGCTTAGTGTAAGTGCCATGTCTTGCTAATAGTGCATTTGGATACAATAGCAGAAGCAATAATATACAATGAAAGCATGACCCTCTGTTCCAGCTGACATCAAAAAGGTATTTGAAGGCTTTCTACAGAAATAGGACATATTGGGGGAGGGGGAAAGAAAAAAAAAGAAAAAAAAAAAAAGAAAAGTTACATCATAATTGTAATTCTAACCAAACACTTTCTGGTACTATTCTTTTTAAATATTTATTTCTGCTTCATGGTAAAAATATGGGCTTTTAAATAACAGTTTAGATTTACTCCTGCACATTAATTGTTGTCCTTTGGGTACTTCATATGTCAGAGCTATCATGAATAAATTACAGAAACATTAAAATACTGAATCTAAGTTTCAAGAGTGAGAAGAACTAGGTACATGACATAAACTCATTTATAATGTATGAGTATCTAGCTCCTTAAGGTGCAAGACTGCACGTGCTGACTCATAATAAAAAGGAAACAGACATTAACAAATTAGAGCCTGAGTCATACAAATGAAACAGTGTGTGTTATAAAAATAGCATCCACCAGATTTACATTTTAAGTAGTAGAAGATATTAAGAAAACATGGGGAAGTGGGTTTTGTTTTGTGAGGGAGATAGGGACTCATAAAATAAACAGTAAAATGAAAGTGTTCCTTCTTTCAAGGCAACAATACAGAAGATAATTTTAAATAGACTTTTGATGATTATAATTGTCTAGTCCATACACAAAATCAGGCTTATGTCCCCCTCAAAAACTCATATTACTTAATTTAAGCTACTTTGGGGATTTAATTAATGCCACATTATTCCATTTCAAAATTATTGCAACACAATTTTTATTTGCTATATTATCAGAAAGAAGCAGCTTTTTAATCTGTTCTCAGGCAGAATACACCTATAAGATATGTAGTAAAATGCTCTTATCCCTGTTTACGAGTATCAGTTTTGGGTTTTTTTAAGCAAGACTATCTTTTGCAAAGATATAGATGGCTTAGAAAAATAAAGAAATAAAATATGAATTGTATTTTACACAGTGACAGTCTGCTTTCATTCTCCATTTTCAGAGATTGTCACCAACAAACTGGCCAAGATGTTTCTGCTGCAACTTATGATGACATATTTAATATTATCTAACATTAGATAACTGAAATAGGTACTTCACTGACAGGGTAATTGAGGTAAACAGAAACTGAAGAACTTATCTCAATTAGAGCTATTATTTTGTCCATCACTGTCCACCACAGTATCAAAAGAGACAGAAAAACAAATTATAAGAAAGATGGCAAGGCAACGTATAGATTAATAGAGAACAACAAACATGAGGGGAAAAAAACAACCATACTATGCATCTCAAAAGTGTAATTTATAAATATAAAAAAATGCCTTTGAAGAAAATAAAGATAGTGTAATGCAAAAGCAGGAAATCTTCAACTGCACCACATGCACACATGTATAATTTTTAGTCACATTGACACTGCAAATATGTAGGATATTGAGTTTTCCATAATTCTTCCTTTCTAGAAAAACAAATCCAAGAACATTGAAAGCTCTAATGCATTACAGCATACATATGGAAATCTTTTACATTTTTTTTACATTTACTGAAACATCTCAGGCTGAAAAGAGGCCAAGTTGATTTTTTTTTTCCCCTACATATTTTCTAAAATATACTTTAGAAACTGTATAATAGATTAAATAACTTATAGGAGTTAGGTAAAATGCTGCATATTAAGTAAGAGTTACTCCCTAAACACTGTGTCTTTGACTCACAAGGTAGGATTCTTCATGCTAGGCCTTTGCAGCAGTATGCCCCAAGGGAAACCTTACCTGCTGCTTATTGCAACTGTACTAAGTACCGTTATCTCAGATATAGCTGTTGATTTGCACATGAAAGATGCACACAGTTTTGTGAAAATACTTATTTGATCATTTCAGAGAATTCTTTCCTTCCTGATTTCATATGATAAAGTTTCCCCATCGTCTCTTCCCATTCTTAAGAAAGGAACTAACTTTATAGCATACAAAAATACAAGACATCAGAGACACAACCTTTTGAGAGATCCTGTAAATAAATCTCTTGAGACATCAGTTTGCTAGATAAAGCAAAATGTTCCTATGGAACATTTGAGGACTTAGCAACTTAAAGGAGAGAATATCCCAGTGAATAAGAGAGGGGAGACTGGCCACAAGATACTTGTTTTTTTTTTTTTTTTTAATATTTTAGGCTGCCTTTCCAGTGGAACAAGAGGAGTTATGTTTTCACAAAACAGAGCTAATGGTAGCCTACAAAAATCACTCAATCATATAAAAACTGGAAAGGAGATAAAATCAGTGGGAGGGGGAAGGTGTCAGAAATACCGGTTGAAATTCCAAAGATAATTTTGATTCAGTCATAATCCTCATATCTTCTACTTAATTTGTTTAAATCTAATGAAAATTCATCGTACATCATCTGATCAGTGAAATCTTGAACAATTACAAAATTTAATTGGCTAAAGTATTAAGAATAAATATTGAAGCCACTTCTCAGATCATTTCTATAGGGATGAAAGTCTATGCAAGCATCTGGGAATTATGTGAAAAAAAGAAAAAAAAAAATTATCTGCTGTTTATAAAAATTTGTGATCTGAAGAAGTAGCTATTAAAATAAGAATTTCATAATCAGGTTATTCTTGTCTTGTCTCAGAAAACATTCAGAAATAAGTCTGAATACAAAGGAGGATTTAAGAGATATACTGAGACTATATTACTACCAGCACAGCCAGATGATAAAAGACTTAAGTCATATAATATTAGAGAGTTACACTCATTTTCCTAGGAAGAAAAACATAACATATGTTCCGATAAAAACAGATTCCATTTTGAATATTTAAGTATCTGAAAAACAAGCAACAGTGTATGTTACTGTTCCAGAATTGCTCAGTAATTTCAACAAAGTTAATTTATAAAGCCCTAACTTCCAAAAAGCCTAATTAATTAACAGAAAAATCAGTAGAAGCTTTACCCATGAAGAATCACCATTCTTCAACAGTAAATAGAGAATAAGAAAAGGCAGGAGATATTTTCATTGAAATAGCAACAACAAGTAATCTCAGTGAATTAGGTCACATATTTTCCTCAGACTTTTAAATAGTTGATCACCACATTTCAGAGGGGTACTTCTTGTACATCATGGAGCAGAAACAAGTATTTCTGCTACATTTCAGCAATATTGCCATTGTCAGTTGAGATGTGACCCTTGAAAGTACAATTCATAGCAGCAAAACAGACAAATGCTGACATCCAGTGGAACTTCTTACATCATATCTAGTTCTACATCTTAATGCATTAATTAAACATTGAACCTCCTCATCCCTTCCACTACACAAAGGCTAGCACCCATTCTCATGAAAAGTATTGCAGGTCTCCTCAAAATATGCACAAATACTGATGCATCTTTGCATTCTTTTAAAAATGACAGACTTCCTGGCATGTCCTGGTAGAAATCACAAAAAGTATGAACTTAAGTCTTTTAGAGAAAAATAGATCTTCAGATTGTAGCTAGTTATTACTCTACGTTTACATAGTTATTACTCTAATCAACAAAAAGTAGAATAGTTGTATGTCATTTTTACGATATGAAATGACAGTAATGACATAACATAAATGACATAACATTTTCAGTAAAAATATCACCAATTTCCCATTTTCTCCTGCTCCCTGATTGCTAATAGATGAGGTTTAGTTCAGATACACAAGAAAGAGAAGAGAAAACAATTGTAACTTTATAAATGAGAGATGCAACTAAAAACTACAAATCAGAACTACTACATTTTTCCACATAATACTGAAACCCCACACAGCATACTCTTATTAATCTATTACTTGCTCAAATTGTACTTTGAAGACTTATGGTCATATAACATGGCGGGTATCTAAAACTACAAAAACTTCCTAAAATGGTCCCAAATCTTAATTTAGCAGAAGATAAGAAGTGTAGAAGGAAAATATTTCACATCCAAACACAAGGCCTACTGGAGCTTTCTCATCAGGAAAACTCAAAGCATTTCTGCACCACCACATAACATCCACGTGTTATCTAAAACAGTTATTTAATTCTGGGCACATTTTTTTATACAGATCAATAGAACCAAATACATTTTTTATAAAATCTCACTGATTGCCAACTCTATCCTTCACTCTGCCAAATAAAGGAATTATGAATACTGAGTACTCCTTCTCCAGTCATTGCAAACTGTTCACTGTCCACAGTACATACTGCTCTTTAGCTTCAAAAACCATTGAATTATCAATTACTATTTTGGGAGAAAGAAGAGAAAAGTTGTTTTCATGTTTAATGATGTCTCAAAGGATAAGATTAAATAATGGTCAAAAATGTACCCTGGAGGGAAATATTTCCTTAATCTCTTATGATCCTGGTTCATTATTACAGTAAAAGGCCATCTCTGTCCTTGAGTAATATCACGTAAATATCATTGTTGTCATTAGTGAAATAGCCAGTTAACCAGAATAAGTTTTAGATCATTAGAAAGTGCATTATTGACTTTTCAATAGGCATACACTTTATAATGGATATGAAGCTTTCAGTTTCCCATGAAATAAAGGTAATAACCTACTTACTTTTCTATCTGGCCAATTATATTTTGCAAATATGGTATCATATGTGTCCACAGCTCCATCAGTAATCAACATTATGGCTTGGCTGCAAATACTTCCTTGCCCTGTGTGATTGAACTGTGAACGGAAACAACCGTTTGGTTACAACACATTCCTCCTAGACGAAGACAGAAAGGATCACACTGGATAAACATGTATCTTGTCAAATCTCTTGCATGCTTATAGGCAGGTGAAAAAGTCACAGGTTGAAAACATTCTCTCATAGATATTATGTTCTTACTAACTTTTAACTTCAGTTGTGTAACAGAATAGACATTTGTAGAAATATAACCCCATTTTGTCAACTTGAAAAATAAGAAACATACTTAAAAATAGCACTTCCACAAATTAAAAGCGCATTCCCCTGTTTCAGACAGATGATTTGTACTGACGCAGCTACATAGAGTTTGCTTTGATTTAACTATAATTTTAAAAGAACAGGCTAAACAAAAAGAAGAATGACTGATAATTTTATTGCAAAGTACAGAAGGTACAGTACTTGTGGAGAGACACCTGACTATTCCTATGGCCTTCATATTCACTCAGGATTACATTCCATATCTTATTTTTCACATATGTTTATCTGGGAGAACCAAATAAATATTCTATAATCTCAGATTCTCCTATTACTAAAAATGAGTACATGTAAATAATTCAAGCTGATGAACAGCAGTATGTGAGCACAGGTATGCAGACAGCAATCAACGTATCCTTTGGAGTATGCAAAGAAAGTTTCATTGTTTCACAAATAGGATTTTCTCCTAATTAAAGAGCAAGCAAATTGGACAGAATCATAACATATGCTTTGATCTCTTGATTGTGGAGTGGGTGCCTTAAGTTTGATTTTTTTGTGCCTCTGTTTGCCCTTATTGCAGAACAGATTCTTATTTGTCTGTGTGTCATTTTATATATTCAAGGAACATACATGAAACATCTGCATTTTAGCAAAAAAATGCAAAGTCAGAAAACTATTTGATTTTTAATTACTCTGTATAAACAGGAATCGATAACCCAGGACATTACACACAACTCTTTATAGACTGGGCTAACGTTTGAAGACATGTTAATAAATAATCTCCTTTTGTCCTCTTCCTACATAGTTTGCAGGTACCTTATCAACTTTGTGATCACACAAGGCCTCATCCAACCACCTTTCTTTTGGTACAGAGAAAGCCAAGCAATAATTACCTTGTCCCCCCACCAGCCTATCTCTGATGAATAGTGCACAAAAAAGGGTGATCCCCTTTAAGTAGGAATTAATTTTAAAGGTGAATTACCTTGCAGGGATGCTGCTTCTGGATTCAACAAAATTTATTCAGTATTCTAGTTTGATTTGAACTAGCAACTGCTCTGTCTTTTAAGCTTTCTGCAGTCTACTCACCCTTGTATATTTGCCATTCTTCCCAAAACTCTAAAGCCCTTTGTTTTGGTTTGGTTTGTTTTTTTTATAGCAAAAGTTCTTAATTTCTAAAAATGTCATCTTTGTAAACATATGCCTGCAGTATAAAATGGAGTGGATGGTGGGTTCCAGCAGTACTGTCCTCTTTTCTTCTGCCTTCACATGTCTATAGCTGAGTAATCACATCCACAAATATAATTCTACAATCATTTCTATCATGTGCAGCTCTCCTCCAGATCAGTTTCCTTTTGATCAAACAGGAACCACAGCAAACAGTAACGGAAACATGTAACTTAAAGGAAAACTAATATGGGTTTAGTTTAGAGTTAGCTGTATTCTAGTCATTGCCTGTGTGAAAACTCTATCTCTGATACCTGCAAGGCAGTCTATCTTTGAAATTCTTCAGTCATGGCAGTTTTTTCCAGTTTTAACCAGAACCAGAATTAGTGAAGTGGGATTCCTTCATTAGTATAATGTTAGATCAAATATGTTCTCATAAAGATAAAGTTACTTTGTCAAGGAATATATTCTCCATATGGACAACATATTTTGAAAGAGAGAAGGTACATTAAAAGGGAAATTAATGAACAGGGAATGCCTTCATAAATTTATTTTAAAACACCATTCTGTATGCATCTGCATTATTCTACGTAATTATCTGTTCAAATGTTTTGAAGAATGAGATTGAATTCAAATGCTTTGATGAGTAATATCTTCTTATATTTGTCTAGAACTTTAATTTTATTGAATAGCAAGAGTGATGAAAGTGCTTTCCATAATAATAACAATGACAAGAGCCTTATGATGAACTACAATTAATTCAGTGATTCATCAGTTAGAAGCAAAAATTTCAATGCATCCTGACATTTACAGCATTTCGTTGTGATTAACAGTCTTTGAAATGTCACAGAATTTTAATTAATTTGCTATGATTTTTTTTAAAGGTAATCACTGCAAAGACCATATTTGTCACCAAAAGAGATAATTGCAGTTGTCACATGACATAGTAGGTGCCTAAATACTGTACCAAGCACTTCTATGTTCTTACACTGTATAATGAACACTACATAAATTGATGATTGGAAAGAATTTGGAAGTGGATTTTTAAACATGCTTTTCAAAAACATCACTATCAACCATCTTCAAGTCTTAACAACCTAGACAAATACTGAAAGGTAAATTAACTGAGTTTAATTAGTGTAACCCCTGAATCATTCTAAAATCCAACCAGAATCTTAATAGGCTATGTAAAATAAAGCTCTTTCTTTTTTTTTTTTTTTCCTTTCCTTCTTTCTCCCCCCCTTGTTTTTTTCCCTTTGATCCCCACCTTACTTTTTTTTAAATGTAGACGAGACATTCTTAAGTTAATGTAAAATTCACAAGAATAGATTTCTGGCACATAAAGGTCATATCCTGTAAAAGTAGAAAATGGTTAGCTGTACTCTTTTAAGGTGAGATTGAGCAGCTTTTTCTCTGGCCTAGGTTGCTTAATAGAAGCTCCCAGAGAATTTTATAATATGCCTGTATATAAGGGAAAAGATTTTTATGCTGTCAGTTCTGGAAAAACATATGCAAGAAGGCTTGAAGCTATTGTACTCCCTTTTATATTTATACTGTAGCTGTATAGTATAACTATAACTCTTTTATAAATACACGTAGCATGATCCATCATGACCTTACAGATCAAAAGACTCACTTATCATAGGTACAATTCAGTACATTATTAATATGAAATGTATATATAAATGTAAATTTGTTTCTATGTTTCATCACATAAGGATTCTATAGTATCCTTGTTGTATAGATAATATTTTACTATCATCACATTTTTGAATGAGTTCTAACATATTATCCCAAAGTTGACAGTCATTGCTAAATGGGAAGCAAGGTGTCAACAGCGTAATTCTGAAAAACATTTACTTACTTCATTGAGCATGTTGAAGGCTTCATTTAAAGCAATGTCCAGCATTCCAATTCCTTTTGCAAAAAGTTTGTCAAGGTGTTCCCTGAAATGCTGAAACATGAACAAGGCACTTTTACTTGTATATTTGTACATTTTTATATGACAGTGTAAATATAGTACATATGTAAAATATATATAATATAATAACATATTATATCTATCATATATAACATTTATACAATATAGCAGAATTATTATAGTGATATTATTT
>NW_008603672.1:212770-213460 GCF_000691845.1 Merops nubicus | reverse complement strand
TATATTTCTATAATATATGATGATTTTCTAATATATATTCTATATCTTATATTTTGATATATATTTGCACTAAATAGTATATACTATTATACACTTGTATATTTTTACAACACACATGTTGGTATCAATGATTAAGGATTTCCAAATTCTTCTTTAGATCTATTTCTTAAGCTTAAATAACTGCCTACACTAATTTACAAACCAAATTAATTCCTGGTTAATACTTGTGACTCTTGAAGTCACACTAAACTATTTTTGTAGAACAATAATAATGCAAATCTATCACAGGATCATTATTAAATGTTTTCCCTTTTTATTTTTTTTTTTTGGTGTTTTTATCTGTTGGTTTGGTTGGAGTTCTTTTGGAGGGGTTCTATTTACGCCTATCAGTATCTTCTTTTCACTTCATGTAGTAATTTTTATATTATTCAAGCTTCCAGGTTTTCAGGATCTGCTACTTAATAAAAATAGGGTTTTTTATGAAATTTAGGTTTGAGATTATATTTTTTGTTTTGATGCCTCCCTAAAAGATATTCGTTCTTAATTGTTAGGCCACTGCCGTTTAAATGCAGTTTAACACTGTCAGTATATTTAGATTGGCAAAGAACTACTCTACACAAGAAGAAAGACAGGGCTAACCTCTTGCTAGCTATATACAACAATCTTTATAATTAAATCAAATTTTTGCAG
>NW_008603672.1:148430-212739 GCF_000691845.1 Merops nubicus | reverse complement strand
GGTTCAGCAACTATGCCCTGCCATACTTGCTGGCCAGGAGCAAACGTAAAATTTTCCAACAAGCAGTTCTTAGAGGTTGACAGGTTAGAATTTATTCTATATTTTCCTCTTTCTAAGCATATGTTATTTCTGCAGATATATAATATGTTTGATGAATTTCATTAATTTTGCACTCAATAAAAATATAAAACTACTACATAATATGAACATTAAGTTATAATACTAAGATATAAAGTACTAAGTAGCACATTTTCAAAACATTAGCACTCCTTTCCAAAAATAAAATGCTCAGAGGAGAAACACATTCTCTCAGGTTTCTAAGAAGGAGCTATATATCATTAAATACAGTATCATGAACCATGTTATTATAAAAGGACACTGTATGCAACATCAACAAGCAAGTACTTCAATCTCCTGATGTTCTACCACAGAAACATTTTTTTTTTACTTTGTAAAAAAAAGATACTACAGCAGTATATTGAAGGGCAGAGACCTTCCTATTTCATTATTAAATTTCAATAAGTTGAAAGAAGAAAATTTACATCCTAGCCCCTAGGCAATTCTTAAGCCACAATAAAAGGGCTGCTTTTTCAAAACAATTACCCGTAGTGACCTAGTAAATGTGGTTCAGTGCAGCTTAATATTCTGAGCAGCTGAAAGGCACAGTTTTGTTTGTCTAAATAAGCCAGGAGAGCATAAACACCTGGACAGCTACACTGCAAAGTGGTTCTTTTCCCACACAAGCTAAACGTTAATTAAATTAATTAATTTAAACTTAAGTAAATACTAGACAGTATCTTTGTAAGTACTAGTAATTACTCTTTTAAGTATGTTTAAAAATATAACATTTGATTTGTAAGAAAATTAAGATATACAGTGGCAAGAGGCAAGGAAGGCAATGCTTTTGTGAAGCATTATTTCAGTCTCCACAACTGGAAAACAAAATTACCTCATCAGCATAGTGAAAGAAAAAATTTATTTATCAGGCCATTGGTTTTAGAGCACTATTATAGGCAGGAAAACCTAATATAATCACTTATCTTTGTAGAAAAAGTAAAATACTACTGTCACTTGAATTGTGCCTTTCATATTTTTTACAAGTAATAATGAAAATAAGAATGAAAACAAATTACAAAAACATTCAATAAAAGCATCAACCTCTTGTTATTCTGTAGTCTATTCAGACTACTGACTTCAGCACTCAGGGTGATTTTAACACGAGGCCATCAATCTGTACACAAAAGTATCAACTACAGCACAGTACTGTTACAGTCATTGAAGCTCTTCAGAAAGTCAGAAAATAAAAAAATTTTTCATGAAATATGTATAGTGCATATGAATTTTAAAATATTCATTGGATTTTTTCAAAAGTAAAATATATATTTTTTATAAAATTCTCCAAGAAACATCTTAGCAAAAACAATCTTACGTATAACTGATATTTTTAAACAGAAAGTTTTGCTAACAGTTTAAAAATATGGAAAGCAAGCAGTTTACTATTGTTTCATCAATGTCAAAAAGAATTTTAGAGCATCAAAGTTAACGTGTTGACCAGATGTTTTCAAGCTGCTGAAGCAGCCCTGTGCTCTTAGCCCATCTCTCCCAGACTCATGGAACTAAGGTTAGTTCAGAGTTACCAGAGATGCTTTTACACTAACACAGGAATTCATCTCACAGCAGAGGATGTCTCTGAAAATCAAGAAAGCCACACTTTTTATTGGAAAAAAGTTTCTAATCTTACCTTTTCATAAAAGATATATGCTAAAATAAATACTTATTACAAGACATGTTTCCCTCCAGAATACATTACTACTTCCTAAATAAACTAGAATTATTTTGGTATCAAAAACACTACAACAGTTTATAAAATCTTGGAACATTTCAGAGACAAGTACAATGGAATGTTTATTACAATGCATATACATTATCAACGATGAACATACAGCATAAACTTACTACCAAAAATTACTAGTAAACGGTGTGATCTCTAGTGTATAATTCAGCTCCTGTGATCTGTCAAAATCTTCTCTTGCTATAGTTATATATATACACACATAAGTTCTGAAAAATACACTGCTGATATATGAAGAAATATAATAACAATCTTTGTTTGATACGAAATAGTAAAAATGTTAAAAATCTATTTCATGCACTATGAATTTTAACAAATAAATGTTTTCTGCCTCCAGGCTTCTGAGTGAACAGATGCTACAAGGTGATTCTGCAAAAGGATTGAATAACTAAAATGCATGTGTGGTTTGGTCTTTGTCTGGAGGGGGTTTATGGGGGTTTTAGATTTCTATTTTAAACCAATTCCATTCTTTGTCTTGTCTTTGGGGTTTTTTTTGAGAATTTCAGCACTTTGTATGTCCACTGGAAAAATCACACAACTTGCAAATTAACATTTCATTGTTTCCCTTTTTATCATACCAGATGCCCTGGTTGTGTGGCATTAATTGGATCCATGCTAAAAGAAACCATGTTTCATTTTAGAGGCAGCACAAAGAAGAGCTTCCTCAGACTGTTCACTCTACATCTAGCTGAGGCTGTTGATTATTAAACACTCAAAATGTACTACTGTACTTTCATAGAGACTGCTTTTTTACTCTGCCAAAGAGTGGTACCTCATTCTGACTTCAAAGGGCATACTACTTACAAAACTACCATCATTCTGTTTTTTTAAGGAAAATTTATAAGAAAAAAATCCAAATATCTCAAACCAATCTTTTCCTATTTCACATCTTCACATGTCAGTACAGCAACACCCTGCCACTCAGGCTCTAGTGACCCCTTTGTTCCTGGAAAAGACATTTTTAAAAGAGTTATAGTTTTTGTGTATGAGAAAACTAAAGTTTCAAACTAGTACACGTCTCAAAATTTCTCTACAGCTTGCCCACACCCCTCCAACTGCCACTCGGTAATTTTATCCCTTATAAAAGCAATGCAAAACAGAAAAATATATTTCAACCCTCACAGCAGTGAAAAAATGTCAGAGCAGGACACTAACCACTGAACCACTAATTTAACAATAAAGAATAAGCGATTTTGGAATGAGGTAACAAACAACACGAGTCCATTTGTAATAACTTTCAGAAATCAAACAGATCCCAGAAAGCAGGAGTTCCCTGTTCTTAGTGTGTTAAAAAAGCATCATTTTGTCTTTACATCCTAAATAGCTCTTTTTTAGTAATAAACGGCACAGGATATAATATTGGTTCATCTCAGCTTTTCTTTACTATCCTATTGGAACACTTGCAGATTAATATCTGAATTTCCTAGAGCTGGAATTGGATATCTGTCCAACTGTGGGCACATTCACATGCAACTGCATGCCCAGTTTCCATGTGCAATTACCAGAATGTGCAATATCTAATTGTGGACTCAAATACTTAATTGACATGCATAATCTTGGTAATTATGAATGCAAATTAGGCACACAATTACGACAATCAGACTCTGATGTCTGATTACAAAATTATAGGGCCAGACCTCAACAGGAAAAGTTGTGTCTTATTATAGTGAGGAAGCCTAGCTGTGTTCACCATTTACAAGTGGTTGAAAAACATGAGCTGAAGAGAGTGAGGATGCAAACGCCAGGACAAGGTCTTTGCATATGTATCTACAAGGGTTCAAGTCAGAACACCAGCAATGCAGGTACTTGGTCTTGTACCCTTTCTGATTTTTTTTTAGAAAACTGCTGGCTTTCTCTGTTTATAAACACAATCTACTGTCAAAAACAGAAAGTCCCGGTAACATCTGATTTAATAATGAAGAAGAGTTCCATGTCTGTGTAACAGTCAGGGAAATTTTTTGACCTCCATTGCAATAATATGAGGATACTCCGTAACCTTCAAGGTTTTACCTTTTTTAAACAAGAAAGAGAAAGGTACAGCCATCTTCATTTGATATCTGAGGAAATACACATCTGAAAGCAAGTAATGATACATTAAAGCAGAGAACTAAGTTCCAATTCTCAAATGCCAGGTGAGTGCTGTAACAACCATGTCATCTCAGACATATACAAAAAAGAGCAGACAATTTGTCAGCTAATGTAATCTCTAATGTCTGGCATTCATGTTTTGATATAGCTTCTTTTTACCATACCAAACATTTGCAGAATTTCTCTGATGGGTTTTTCCCCAGCATTATCACAATAGTGGTGTGCTTGGTTCAAGTTTTAACTGGTACATACTCTGCAAAACTTCACAGGCTGTTTCAATGCATCTTAACGTGAGGACACCACCTAAGGCCTCACAAAGAGAGAGAGATCTCCCAGTAAGTTCAGCTTGTTATGGCTTATAGCAGACCCTTTTCCTCTAAGACCTGAAAACATGTCTGCCTTTATATTATTTTTCTCTACAACTGACAAGATAGAAGTACACTGGTAGTGAGTTTAACTCACTTACTGGGGGGTAGGGGGGAGAGAGGCAGCACTTCTGACTCACTTAATTGAGTTATGCCTAACTTCCCATTTATAAAGTTTTCAGCATTTTTGTTACAACCAACAACATTTTCATTTCCTTCTTGTTAAAGCAATACACTACAGAGTAGTCTCAGTACCCTGTGTAGAAACATTTTATTATTTGGGATTACCAGAAATAATGTACCAGTTATGATGAGTAGGAATGTCCAAATTAGATGGGCTTTCAGGACACTGGATTCAAGTCTAAGTGTAAATCAGTAAAGTATTCTCTATTGATTCCAAAGAGAGAAGTGACAGTTCACAACTGATATATGCATTCGAGTCTATACAGCTTCACTGTAAACCAATGATATTTCCTATTAATTTGTCTAATGAGAAGAGGCTTCCTACAGAAAAGCATTGTTAATGGGTTCAACATGCTGCCAGATTTCTCTCTCCATTTTGGTGCAAGTTTTTGCTGCTTCTCCTATTAGTTCCCATACTCATCCATCCTAGCCATGAGCTCCAAATGTTCCTGAGACATAGATGGCAAAGAGATTTGTGAAGATGAACTACATCAGGATATAAAACAATTAAAAAAAAAAAAAAAAAAGATCACAACAACCAAAAAACCACCCAACAATCAGGAAGAATACGTGTGAGGTGGGAGGGTGACGTTTACTCATGTGTCACGGGAAGTTTACCCACATGTACTAACAGTTGATAAATGTGCATTCACATCTGCAAAATGCATTTAAGCATCATCCTATTTAAAATCCATTGCCAGGGCAATTACAGTTTAGCTTGCTGGTGATGATTATCCAACTACTTACATTCCCTACCACATTGTGTTAGTAGACTTGATTTTTTTTTCAGGAAAACAATCCTAAAAAAAAAATACGGGACAGAGAGCTCAAGATTCAATATGCTCAAATGAAAATCAAATTTCTACATAAATTAATTGCCTGGGGCGAAAACAGAAAACTTCAGACCTAATTTCAGTGGTCTGGGGCTAGCTAAAACTTTTTGGGGTCTATAATGGCTAGCCACTTTTTTAAAAAGTAGATTTCAGTGAGACTTTATGCTTTTGGTTTTTTACCAACCAAACAATGAAGCCAACAATTGTTTTGTTTTGGTCTTTTAAGATCTGACACATGAATAGATAAATATACACCTAAGTAATTTGCTTAAATAAAATTCAATATGCAAAATGTGTGTTTACCAACCTATTATTGGTAATTTCACTCAGCTTCATTGCTGAATCAGTCTTCTGGTTATTTAATTACTGGTAATTGCATACAAATATAAAAGCTCATTGGAAGTTATACACTACATCTGTCTGTTTTTGTCATTCTAATTCATGCAGGGGTAAGTTCTTGATTTAGTTTGGAGTTACTGTGCCTATCTGTGCATCTAGAAGATGATATATTTCATCTGGAAACGTTTACAGAGAAATGTCCTCAACCCATATATAGTACATTAAAACAACATATAAAAGAGGAATGTATATTGTAATATTGTTACTTTAAATCTGGAGTTACATTAAATCAGATTGTCATCCGATTCCTTTGGGGTAGGTAAACTGTAACATGGAGTTTCTCAAAGATGAAAACCTCTTGGCCCAAGAAAACCAGTATTAAAATAGGCAGTTCCACATGTTTGTAATTTGTGGAGAAAGTGCAGACAGTGACAGAATTGTGTCTGAACTATTTCCCACTCTTTTTTAAATTTGTGTATAGCAAATTGATACACTTCAAGGTAGCAGCTGTTTAGTGCTAATGCCAAATTATAAATTAGTCTGGCAAAATTCAAATATATGTTACATATTTTATATTACTAAACCACAGTTAAGATCACAGATGAATTTCAACCTAATTTATGCTACCCAATGTAATTATATATTTCATTTTTGTGAGAAACAAAACTTGAAGCAAGTTTTGCAAATCAGAGATAGCTTACAACATTCTGAGTATATGCCTCCATATACCTAAACTGAACCTTCAGTGCAGGTATGTGCCAACACAAAAATTTTATGTTAAATGCAACTTGATGCCTTCCATATTACCTGAAATATCAATTATTCTTAAAACAAATTACTATATTCTCCCATTGTAAAAATGAAAGCAGAAACACTGTGTGGCAGAAGAAATCTAGTACTGGGATGCCTACTTTGTATCTTATTAAAACTGGTAGTACACATATTAACACCACTCATCACACTGTCATATTTGAAGTTGTAAGTTTCTCTTTTATAAATACACGAAGCAGACTTGATTCAATAAGGTTTCTCAAAACAAACATGCTTTCTGAAGTTGTATCTGACAAATTTAACGTGCAATTAGATCCTCACTGTTCTGAAAGCTACACATAACATAAGGTTGTACAGAACCAAAAATTCTGCAGGAAAAAAAATTGTTTGATCAAAACTGGTGGAAATTTCTAAGCATATTATACTAACATAAAACAGCTAGCAGTAAAAAATTAGATCTAGATTAAGATTTACAATTCAAGATTGCACTATTTTGCTGTTCTTGAAGCTGGTAGGGAACAGGTTTAGATGGTTAGAATCATCACTTCTTTTAATGTATCCTCAATCTTTCATAAAGAAAAGCATGTTACTTGATAAAGAAGCTGGAGAATCAGGGCTGAAAAACAGTTTCCTCCAACCTTCATTCCTTCCCCGTAACAAAAATGCATTAAGGTGTTAAATCTTTAAATGATTAATTACATTATACTTACTTGATGTTCTTTAAAAATCTACTGTAGTGCACCAGAGTGATTTTTATTAGTGTTTTAATCAAGGAGTGTTCTTGGTCAAGTAAGCCCTACAGGTATGATGAGGCTTCTTAAAAAAAAAAAAAATCTTCACTGCAGCAATCACTATGAAATATGTACCAATCTTCAAAATGCACATTTGGCTCCTTTGAAACTTGCAAAGGTAAAAGTACTCATGACATGTTTTCTCTTCTAAATGCTTTCTTTTCTTAACAAAACAGTGCAGGATCAACAACCTTCAGATAACCTGTTAATTTATATGACATAGGAGCCCAAGTAGGTCTAACTTGCCACTCCTTACTAAAACGGCTGTGAGACAAGAGACCTAAAATATTAACTATGGGGTAGGGAGGTAATAATTTAAGTAAAGATGCAACTGGAATAGAGTTTGCACACTGTAGAGGAAATGAATGCAGCTTTGTCAATAATAACTAGGCTGTCATTCAAAGGGAAATGCAACTTCCTTGCTCTGTATGTATTTTGTACAGATCTGCTCTAGTGTCAGGCCCATCAGCACAGAGTAGATGTAAGAGTTACAACACTTTAAACGATTTTTCAAACTTTAATGAGAGTGGACTTTTCTCTTTTAGGTAAACAGTTCTCACACTGCAGTCCAGAAAATAATAGTAAGTCATACAGAGCCAATGTGGGGAACTAACGCTGTGTTTACAATACTGTTTCCCTACCAAACCCAGAAGAGATGGGACGGGGGTGGAAGGGGGAGAAGTCACACTGTTTCACTGAGAAAATGTGTAAAACAGACACCAGATTGCTGCTTTCCCCCCCACCCAAGACTAATTGGATTTTCTGGAAGTCTAGTTCTTTGGAAGCCTGTTACATTCCCTGTACATTATGGAGAAGAATTTATGCAAGCCATCTCTGAATGTGAAAGAGTATGTTCATTTGCTACCCACAATTCCATTGAATATTCAGCACCAGTGCCATTAAGAAGCACTTATTTCCCAGGCTGCTATAAACCCTAAGGCTGAAGCCGCTTCCTGTAACCTACCAAAAGAAATCCTTATGCTCCATTCCCCGAAGATGCTCCCAGGTTTCGCCTTACCTAGGCAGGCCGTGCATGGGAACAGGATAGGCTCTGGCTGTATCCCAACTGCCTGAGGCAGCAGGCTGCTGCGAGTGGCAAACCCAAGGATTTTACTTATGCCTGCATCTTGGCAAGCCAGGCTGGCTCCTGCAGCTGTGTGAGAGGCCAGGGCGAGCAAGGCAGTGTCTGTGCTGGCAGAGGGGAACCCTCTCAGCAGAAGCAAACACCACACTTGGCTCTCCCCAAAAGACAGGACTTGATCTCTCCCCTAGTCCAGGCCTGGTCCATCTGCCCCAAGTTAGTATAATTTAGCCCTATTTATTCTGCCGAGAAGCTGGTTTGCCCTTTAGCTCATTACAAATGAAGTGCAAGTGAAAGACAGCCTAATTTAGAGTTTTCTTTCTCTATATGTTTTGTTCAAGTTTAGAGGTTAAAGAAAACTCAATTCAAAGACATTCAACGTGTTGAAGTGACATTCCATTTGAAAACATCTGAGCCTTACATAAAGACAGCAAAAAAGTTTTCCAATAAAAACTTTCAAGACAAATGTAGACTGAGGTACCAATCCTGTGAAAGCAATTTTTACTTGGAGCTATTGACACAGCTGCTTTCCTCATGAGATAAAAAGTTCCAGTCAAACATCCAAACTTTCTTATCTTTGCTTCTAAGAACTATGTTTATTTACTACATGTGATGTCAGATGAACCAAGTAAAATGCAGTTAGCAAGAACTGAGGGGATGTGTATGGTGGGCAGATTTTTTTTTTTTTAAGGGTCACTTAATGGGAATTTTTTATATTGACACTCAAGTATTATGGTAAAAAAAAAAAAGAGAGAGAGAGAAATATACTGCCCTAATCGTAGAAATTAAAGTTTACTCAGCATAAATTAATAGCTTGTTAAAATTTGTTTTATGTATGTTTCCAGCAACAAATCTGCATTAAGAAATACCTATCCTTAGTGGGGTAAGGTGTATATGTAACAACAGACAAGAGTGGTAGAGCGAACTGTTAAAAATTCAGTTCCTGCAGTCATCAGAAACATACATCTCCTCTTTCCACATAAGGGAAAACTCTAACAACATGCAATAGAATTTCAACAATTTCTAATCATTTCAGTTTAAAGTTAAGATAGAGCAATAGATATCTGTCAGCTAAAGAAAAAAACCTTCTAACATATTTTAAAACTCTAGCATTTATTTTGGTGCTAATAGAGCTTATACTGGTAGCAACAGTTGTGGTCATCCTTTCTCCCATTCATCTGAGGAGAATATTTGATATCAAAAGATAAAGAATAGAAATTTCTGGAAGGAATATATAGTTCATAGTATACTATGAATTCAAGAGAAACTTTTCCAGGAAATTCACTGGTTTTGATGAAGTTCCCAGGTAGTATTTCTGTATCAAGTGTATTCAAACCACATAGTATCAGAACTTAGAACAATATCAGACAATTCAGTAAGGCGTTTGCAACTGTGAATTCAAAACCATGATAACTGAATTATTTGTTTAGGATTAAGTGGCTGACCATCTTCTTGACAGCCTTTATACTCTGAGCTACGCTTGGGATGATGGCACCTTTATGCCTTCCAGTGTTTAGGCAAATAAATTGTTAACTTCCTTACTCAAACTAGAAAAAATAATAAGAACTTATAAATTCACAGAAGTTAAGAAACAAATGAAGATTGACAAAGCCAGAGCATATAAAAAACCAAGGAAATATTACATAGTACTTATCTCAAGTTTATTTTCTAGATCTGACCTTTCAATGAAAGAAAAATAACTAACTCACTAATATGAATAATTGAAAAAAAGGTCATATTTAGTTATTCTCCAAAACCTTGGATGTATTATCCAACTTATAGACAAAATAAAGCACCAAGGTATTCCAGAAATAATAATAATAATTAGTAAAAAAATAATAATTTAGCTTACTGGAAGTTACATTGATGCTTACTCTGAAAAACAACACATGATAGTGTACTTAGCTATTTTGAACTATTGAGCACTCTTCATAAAATCTGAGCATCATCTGGGTGGCATACAAGCTTTTTGATCAATTACATTGAAATGAATCTATTAAGTAGCATATGGGTAGATGGTAATGGGCATTTTGATCAGTTGCAGAGTGATGGAAAGGTTAACAGTAGGATTCATTCCAGACAGTACTTCTGGCCAATATATTTGAATCTTTAGTTTTAAGTCTAGAACTTGCACAGATTTCATATGGCTCATTAGGTACCCCTCCACAATAAGGTGCCCATTTAGAAACCTGCATCACAGTTCACAAACAAAAGGTCTTCAACACCAAATGATTAGAGAGAATTAATGTCATATAGTAGCCAAATGATACTGAGACAACCTAAGAACCAACAGTAAATAATATCAAGTATATTAAAGAAGCAGCCCATGAAGAATAATTCCTGTAGAATATACGTGCATATGTTAGCAAAATGCAAAGACCTCATATGAATAATACAATGGCAGTGAAGTTCAGTATAATGAGATCAAACTGACTTTGTCTGGGTACACATAAAAATACCTAACATTGATATGCTTAGAAGTGTGTTTTCAAAGCCATGTTTTGTACTTGCCATAACATGTCATTGAATTCTTCAGCAAAAATGAACTACCACACTCGATGTTAAGCACAATTCAGTGCTGAGCTGAAAATCTCTTCATTTGCTTTCAGTAACAAAAGAGAGGGAAAGCACTTAAACATGCAAGACTGCTGTCCTTCTGCAGCCATATGCAAGAATCGTATAGGAGGACAAATAACCTTAAGAAGAGAGGAAGTTTTAACAGGGAAGAAGTTCCATAACATCACAATCGGTTTATGTTAACAAGCCTTTTCCTCTACAAGAAACACAGGACTTTCCAACTCCCTTATTTAACAATTTTACAGAAAGAATCTTACCTTACCTTTTAAGAAGTGTGAAGGAGTAATGCTTGCACAGAGCTACTGCATTTGGACGGCAGGCAACAAACTAAACTTTAAGCTGCATATTCATACTGCAATCTCTCTTCAACTAGAACTTTCACTGAAATCACTGTTTGGGTTTGTTGGTTTGTTTGGTTGGTTGGTTGGTTTTTAATAATGCCAGCAAGATGTAATTATTTGGACACTTTCACACAGCTTTCTTGAATGAATGCATTATTATTTCAACACATCTGTTTGGAATGCTAAATTTTTTTATTCACATACTATTATATTTGTTTTCATTTGTTTTGAGATTTTGTTTCAACTTTAGTGCTAATATGACTTAAGAATACAGTCTCTTCCTCAGTAATTTTTGTTAACAGAATGATAGTTCAATTTAAAGCAACTGAAGTGATTCATTCAAATAATCACTAAACTTTATTAACAGTATATTTTCAGTGATTTCTGCATTTTTTCCATTAAGTTTATTCAACCAAATTGGGTAAGAGGTTGTTACTTTTTCTTCCACATAAAACTCCTTTGAAATGGCCTAAGGAGAATAATTAATAAATTCTAATAATGGAATATATTGTCCTAGGAATGTATCACTATAGCACACTGTTATGCACTGCATCCTATCTCTCTGCTGTTTTGTTACTTTTATTCCTTACCTCTTTGTTGGCTCTGTCTGCTTGAACTAATGTTCCATTCAGACATGGCTCTACATAGTGAAGTTCTTCATTATACTATTGAGAGAAATAAAAAGTATGATGAAAAATTTAATTAAAAGCTTTCAAAATACAATTTAATTTAGTGATTTAGACCTACAGTGAAACATCACATAAAGCAAGGACGAAAGGATTCAGATAATTTTTAAAAACTAGGTGTGGTATTTTTTTCCTTTTACATGACTCCTAATGTTTCAGAGGTTTATACTTTTAAAAAGGAGTGTTCAATTGAATGGATGCCAACACTCAGGTGGAGTTAATGGGTACTGTATACACTAGCTGGCATAAATATCCTTCAAGTTGAAATCTGGAAAACATTAAGAGGTCATGTTTGATGCATCACAGTGACAATTCCCAATGCTTTGCTACATATGAAAAAAAGTCTTGACAAATATTTGAGGCACTGGCTAACATTTTGGAAGGTTAATAGTGGAACAACTACACCAAAAATTCTGCAAGCTTCCATCAGTCCTGAACATATCAGACAATAGTCAGAATTTCAATCAAGCAGAGTAGCTTATTATACACTAAGTAATGAAGCTGTGACAGATCTTCAAGGAATTATCTGCTTATCTTGCAAGATGCAAGTAAATTAGCCCCATCCTATTTTCAGAAGCACCTTAAGCATTAAAAGAAACTAAGTCTCTTCTGCAGTCAATAGATCTTGCAGACTCATGGATGTTTAAGTCACTTGATTGAAAATTGGACTTAACTGTTTAGATCTTTTAAACCCTTCAGTACAGGTCAGATTAATACAGAAGTACCTTTAAAAAGTCTACATTAGTTGTATAGATATTCACTTAATTCCCTCCTCTCATTAATTTAATCTATTCTAGAAGTTATCTCAGATCAAACTATAAGGCTTCTGCATTTAGGCTTTAAGCAGTTTCACTCTTTCATAGGCACTAGGAGAATCACAACATCCACAATAAACGGTAAAAGACAACAGGTTAAATAAAATCATAATCAGAAAGAACATTTTGTTACTATCAAAAATGCTTTAAGTAATCTGCTATGTATGACAGAAGAAACTAGAAAGAAACTAATGGTGTTCCATGGTTAACAAGCCTGACCTGGAATTGTTTGGTTTGTTAGCAGTTCTTCCTCTACTGTATGGATACAAAAGAAAGCATAGCAAGAAAAACCTGTATACTGAAAGGTAGAGCAGCTTCTGATGGTTTGAATACTTGCAAGCATGCATTTTTATAATCTATATTAATTAATCTATTTTAATTAATATCTTTCAATTTTTATACTCTGCTAATTGTATATGCTTTTACCAAAAAAAAAAAAAAAGAAAGAAAGAAAGAAAGAAAGAAAGAAAGAAAAAACAACTCAAATATGAAGAGAGAGAAAAATTCACTGAAATTTCTGTTCCAACAGAAATTCCTAAACCAGCAAATACCTTATTGGTCTTTCATCTCTCTTGTAAAATAAACATTTCATGACATTGACTTTTATTATTGTTTTAATTACTTATTTACATTTATGTTTTATTAGTTCACATTATTTTGTCAGTCTAGTTAGTTCTTTGCACAACAGATATAAAATAAAATGAGTGAGCTAAAATCTAAAATAAGATGAACCATATGGCTAATTAGACAGCTGCTGACCTATATTTTATAATTAGACATTATTTGCATTCTGACAATGTGAGATATATAAAAATATAATTTTCTAGCACACCTACACAAGTAGTTTACATTTACCTTAGGATTTTTCATATTTATCCTTTGGCATATTTAAGCTGCCTGGACCAAGGCCCACAGAAACAAATTAAATTCATATTTTGCTGTGTTAACGACAGATAAAAGATTTCACACTATATTAGACATACTCAGATATCCAATACAGCCCAACCTGAGACCTGACAGTGAAGCCAATCCAGAAAAGGAACCAAAGGAACAGGTATTTCCAAAGTTCCAATATTGTTACCATGTGCAAAAAGTGGGACACAAGTGCAGCCCACTGCTTGGAGCCATCCTGTGGAGGTTAGCAACTGGCTGCAGTTCTGCTCACACATCAGCTGTACAGAATCTCATTATTCAGGCAAGCTGAGAAGGAAGTTTATCCATAATTTATTCTGTATGACTACAAGGACTCCAACGAATAGACTACACAGAAATCATTTATAATGGAAAATTCTACAAATTAAAACCAGGGAACTACACTACTGTGCTTTGAATTAACAACTACTTTTATTCTAGTCAATTCTGTTAAAATGGTGTGACTAAAGCACTGAAATTAATTTAACATTCTTGGCTTAGTTAATATTTTACTAATTTAATGTAGAGTTTACATTTTTATAAAAGCATTGAAAAATTTCAGTATTCGGCAAAATTAGTACTCATTTTATGATAATATTGTTAATTTAATACATGATTTGGAATTATACTTCAAAGTGAACTGGAAAAATATGCTTTTTCTCTTGTTGCAGGCATCTCTGTTCATGCACTGGTGAACTGACCTTAAAATTTAACATAGGCAGCACAAAATTACTCTTGTATTTCAACAAATTTTTGCAGTTCAGTCATCTAGTCCATCAATTCCAGATAGATTTTGCAACAACTTTCCCATGAGAACTGAACTGATTTCTAATATTATCTTTTTATGTTTATCCTCTGGAAAGACCTGCACTGAATACTGCTTTCTACTATATACACACATAAAGTTAAGAGTATATTTAGTGAAAAATCAAATGTTTTCTCCCATTTTGATCACTGAAACATCCTCTCTGGTCTTGACAAAAATAATTTGCCCTACTGGCACATATTCAGAGCGGTGCTTCATAAGTAATTCTTGCTGATCAGTTAGATCACAGTACCCCTGGCTTTAATCTATACCCTCACTTTTAATCTGTGCCCTCACTACATCTTCTTCTTATACACCGAATTTTAAAAGGAGTTCTTAATTCAGCCCCCGCCTACCTGGGCCATTCCTCATTGTAACGTCACCTCCCTTCTCCACAGCACTGGTCTCTGTTGCCAGTTTGTTACACTTTTCAAGTAAACAAATTTTGTGTTTTCTTTACCTTTTTTTTTCCCCCTCCTTTCTGAGACACTTAGTCCAAAATAACTCCTTAAAAACTCTTCTTCTGAGATACCTTCAAGGTGACAGGACACCCATTTACCCACACACCGTCACTCCTGTCATGGTCTCCTTGTTTCCCCTGTCTTTCTGCGGTATCCCTTTCAATGCACTGAATAATTTCAGGTTCATATTTGCACAGTAACTAAATGATCAGTGTCCTAATGAAATTAAACTGCTCAGCTGGTAAGTATAAAATCTCATTCTCAGTTGCTATTTCTACTTGATTCAACAAATAAACACATATTCAGCCTGAAAGAGGTTATAGAGAGGGAATAACCTTCAGATTAAAAAATTGCCTCAGACAAATGCTATAATTACCACTCTAATTACATATCTTTTTAAATATTAAGAATTTCTAAAAAAAACTATGTATTAGGTATAAGCGGGAGAGGGCTGCAGTGGGAACCTGTGTGGGAGAGGCCTGTGAAGAGCCCTGAGCTGGTTCCAGGCGGCACCAACACCGGTGTGAGCCACCTGCAAGGTGCCTAAACCGTCACAACCGCCCGAGGAGGCTGCGGGGCCCTGGCGCAGGTGGGCGTAAGGGAGGAGCCGTCACGGGTTGGAGACATTAGGAAACACATATGGAAAAGTGTCACGGTGAAAGGGGTGCTCTTCTGGACCTGCAGGTGATCCACACCAGGGCTAGGACAGGCCTGAGGTGATCCAGACCACGACCACGGCCTGCCCGAGGGGATCCTGCTTGGGCAAGGGGGTTGGACTAGGTGATCTCTGGAGGTCCCTTCCAACCCCTAACATTCCATGACTCTGTGACAGCCCTGAGGGACTGTGGCCATGAGTGACAGAGGCTGAGGTGGGAACACACCTAAGGGACTGCAGCCTGTTGGTGACCCAGGCTGAAGAGAATAACAGCAGAGGGCAAGCAGTTAGCAGCAAAGAGTGGCAGCGAGAAACTCAACAGCAGAGGTGCTGGCAGATACCTGCACAGGCCCTCGACCTCCCGCACTGCCCAGCACCTCTCCTGGCGCAGCAGAGGGGCTCAAACCAGCAGCAAAGGCTGCGGGTGCTGAGACCGGGGCATGGGGCAGCAGGTGTAGGACAAGTTGAGCCTGGGCAAGGGTGAAGGAAAAGGCTTAGTTGGGTGTTTCTTTCCTTTTCTTAATATCTAAATCAGGGATAAGAAGTTTGTGCTAACTAGCAATTGAAAAAAATCACATTTAGTTATTTCATACTTGTTTGGTTTGGTTGGTTTGTTTCTTTTTTTTTTTTTTTTTTGAGTATTTACACAGTATTTCTGCTGTAATACTCAGGCAAAATCACTAGTATGGATTCTAGCTACATACCTATTTACAGTTTGGGGTTTTATAAGTAGATGAGCACTTGATTTTCCCAAAGTAAAAAACTTCACTTAAAAACCATTTCTTTTTCTTCCTACGTAATTCACAGTAACTGTCACAACTACTGATAAACACAGAGATTATACCCTGAAAAATGTCTGCTAAAGTATCTTAATAATTACTTAGTTGAAACATTCTTTCAACTTATAAAAGTTATTTAGATTACAGTTAATCACAATCTTTTGAAGGACAGTAAACCCTTTTTTGACACAGGATGTAATTACATCTTTCTACAACATGAGTTTCTGCTAATTAAGCAATTATCATGCAAGGAGATTAATATGAAAGATATTTTGAACTAACTGCTTGCTATCTGTTAAAAACACAGTAGCAGCACACATACTTCAGGCATATATACTTCATTCTCTATACAACCTCAGTGATTTGCACTGACGTCACTGGGGTTGTTTATGTTAGCACACAAAGGGCACTTGTAGCAAAAAAAAGGCCAAAATCCTCCTTATATAAAAGAGTTTGAAGACATTTTTAGGATTTATGTATATGATAAAACCATGTATTTATAAAACAGTAGCAAAAGACAATCAGCAAAGGAGAATTTATAAACTCACCAATTCCTTCTCACTCTCTCTCCCCCATGCCCCACACAAATCATAGTTCTGATGTCAGTTTTTCACTTGTTAAAGCCATCCTTACCTACATGATTAATCCCTTTAATCTTAAAAACAGTAAAACTATCCTCTTGTCATAGATTTAAAACACATCCCTGTACCATGGAAAACTAACAACCATA
This sequence comes from Merops nubicus, assembly GCF_000691845.1. Lineage (NCBI taxonomy): Eukaryota > Metazoa > Chordata > Aves > Coraciiformes > Meropidae > Merops > Merops nubicus. The sequence continues at coordinate 195,675 of NW_008603672.1, read as the reverse complement.
TACAAGTATCAGAAACTACTGATTACCTAAATTATCACTTTTAGCAAGCACCAGTAATACACAAGTGCACAACACTTACATGCACTTCAGATTCACACTGAGGAAAGCATGAATGAGGAGTTATCTTAGCAAAGAAGCTTCAGCAAAAGCTAAGATCTGATTCTATTAATTCTCTATATATTAACCATTTTGTAATTTGCACTGCATTTGAGAAGCTCAGGTGGGAAAAAAGGAGGGCAGGAGTATGGGGGACACCCAAAAGTTAAAATTAAAGGCAACGTAGAAAGCTCAGGCAAACTACAAAACAGATTACTATTCTTTGCAGCTCCCAAAGTCATGACAACTTAAGGGGTTTCAGATTGCGAATCACAGAAAAACAGTTTAAAAGCACTGCTACCTGAAGAAGCTTGCACTGGAAAATCAGTATCTGTCCAGTTGGTTTGGATGTCATCTTATATCCATCACCTGCCTGCAACATTTTTCAAGTGTACTGTGTGATGTAAAACATGACAGACAGCAATAAATGATGGAAGAAAAATCCTGAGACACTCACAGCAATTATATTGAAGAAGTCATCATCTCCAAGGGTATCCAAAATAGATGAAACAGTCTGTTTTGCAATAGTCAAGCGAAGCCCTTTCATACTGCCACTGACATCTACTAGAATTACCACATCTTTTGGAGAAGTTGCTGCCTGGATGTACCTAAAACAAAAGACAAAACAACTTGTTCTTTTAAATACTGAACTCTTCTTCCTTTCAAATTTCTTAAGCACAAATAGTCATCTATTGCCTACCATTTTCTATTTCTGCAGTCAAATGCAATGACCCCATTCTCATCAGGTTCCCATTTAATTCCTGTTTAAAACAAGAGATAAAAGAATTAAATTATATTTTTGGGGTGCCTTTTCAAAATGTGTCTGTGGTATTGGGGCTAAGTAGCACTTACTTGTGCTTCATACTTTAATCTCACCTGGATATTGCCTAAAAAACCCTTTTGCACTTCCAAAGTACTGCCAGATGAGTGAGGGGTCACGATCAAAATTGTCAACAAACACCTTATTTAAAGATTCTGACCAATAAACTCCATTTACAATGGCAGGATCTGTGGAAAAAAAATAAAAAATAAAGAGATAAACGTGATTATACGTAAACAGAATCCTTTGAACTCTATCACCTTCAGCTTATTCAGTATGCAAAAATCTACTGACTGAAAGCCAGTGCAAAATGTCTTTTGGTTTCTTTTGTCAATTAAGTGTTTCAGACTAGATTATACGCTTAAGTAACGAAAGTATCAAAATACAGAAGAGACACCAGGTACATTTTTTTACATGTTAAAATAGCTTATGCAACAATCTATCTGGAACTACTGTTTTGCTTGTTCTGCAGAACAGAAATGAGTCCATCTAATAATACATTACTCAATTTATTTTCCCAAAATCCATGGTGTGTCTCATGGCAATACTTTCTACGTTTGTTTACTTTCCATCTTCAGCTTGGTACAACAATTCCCACTATACGTGAAAATTTATGTATGGGAGCAGAGAATAAAATACCTTTTATTTCACACTTGAATGAATTATGATATACACACACAAACATAAACCTCATGACAAATAACAATAATTAGTACTTGGAAAACACTAGATTTAGATTTTACACTGATTAAGTAATAATTTCTTATTCCTAGACAAAGAGAAATATAAACCAAATCCTTGATGCTGAAAATAAACTATTCCCGTTTAAAACATCCCCATCTATCAATTCCTAAAAACTCAGGCTGCCCAAGTATGTTTTTAAGCTACAGATTTGGTTCAATAGTGGAAAATCAGAAAAAAAAATTGAATATAACAAGTTACTGAATTTCAAATTATTAATTTTGAAAGATTGGAAACAACTAAGATACACTATAATCCAAATGCGATCTGTATGTGAAGTCAGCCAAACATAAAGGAAAAAACTAACCTAAAATCACAGGTGTATTATTTTGTTTGTAAAAGTGCACATACATGAATACACAGTAACATTTGCTCAAGTATTTGAAATAATTCTCCTGTTATCTTGTAAAATCACTGTACTGATTTCAGAAGACTGTTTAAGATATGATTGTAAGGGATTGGAAAAAAAGATGAATTGTTATCTTTCTTTACATTCACCAAGAAAAACAGCAGAAAATGGGAAATATCACAGCTACAAATCTTTGACTGTTGCTTTCTTCTAAATGTTTACATAAACAGACTGCTGGAAAAGGTCCGGTCAACAAAACACTGTTTTTAAAACATGTCTACTATAGTTACTTGTTTCTCTAGAGGATGAAATACACATTTAAGATCTGTCCAGCCAGACACATATCAAGCCAACCAATGTCACTATTCCAATGGTGGTACTCCTGTTTTGCCTAGCTGGCACAAACCACTGTCCAGTTGTTTCCAAGTCTCCAGTTACTCTAACAACAAGATGTGTTTAAAACATCACCAATTAACTGTCAAGACTGCCTATATTGGGATCTATCACCAGTTTGTAAAAATATGCTCCTTTTTCAGCACCCCCTAAATATTGATCCATTCTTTAGCTTTTAGACATTACATAAGTAAAGAAGCACAAAAATGAGAAAACTATTCTCATTCCACTGGAACTTTCCAGTCCTAGTTCAAACAGATACTCTGGTTCTGCTCCTATACACAAGTTCTGATGGAGTATGAATCACGAAATAGCACAGTGGCATTATTGACTCAGCATTAGAATACTGCAATAAGGTGATAATTTTAATTCATCTTTGAAAAGAGAAACATAGTTCAGAGCATGGGTTCTGTGGTTGAGTTCAGTTTATTTATTTATTTATTTTCTTGGAAGTATTGCTTGAAATGCCTGTTTAGAGGAAAAACAAGAAACCTTTCCTCAAGCCTCCGGAGCACTACAAGCCCTTCATATACCCTTCAGTCACCAGGATTAGTGAAAAGCCAAATGAATAAAACAGAATAATTGTATCTTAATTTATTTGTAAAAGAAACTGTAGTGGTTATCGGCAATTTACATTTGGACTTCCTTCCCAGACTACACATTGTACCTTTGTTATTTTACAATATCATCGGCTCATCAAATGTCTTCTATCCTGGATTCCTCAGGGGCTAATTTTTAATGTCCTTTCCTAATGAATCTGTATTACAGTGCCACTCATCTATGCAGAACCTTCAGTCTGCCTCCCAACCCAATGATAATTTCCTTTGAATTCTACATATGCTCCAGTTCCATAGGGTCACAGGACAAATTTAGTTGTCCACCAGTTAAGCTCTAAAAGGAATATGAAATCCTTCCATTGACATTTGAGGGAAAAAAAAAATCTATATAAATTACTTTTTAAAAAAATCATATTAAAATATCAATGCTACCACAGTAGTGGATTACTTTTTTTCTCCCAACTATGAAAAGCTACTGAACATGTTTATTTATCTGTACCACAGGTTAGAGAAGTCCATGGAAATACAATCAGGAAATTTTCCTTGAGAATAGTTAGTTGAGTCTATATTCTGCACTAGGTTGACCACACTAATCACTAACCCAAATGCTGATCACTATAAACATTAATCCAGTGACTCTGGAACCAATTGGAATTTTCAGCTGAAAGGAGCATTAAGCAGGCATTTCAGATAGGAGGGCACAGTTAAAATTGGATCTGTGATGACTGTCTTCATTCAAAATGGAACATGGTGACAACTAACAACCTTCACATACCCTGCATATTGTGCTGGCTGTTCTTTTTACAATAGACTAAGTTACATTCTATGCATCACCCATTTTTATAAAAAAAGCAAATAAGGTCACACTCAGTTTAATCCTTATAATGCAAAGAAAAATGAAGTGAGGAAAAAAAATGTACAAAACTAGGGGCCTACACACTTCACGTGGGAATCGTGTCTTTCCTGGCTACTGTATCATCAGGCAGAAGGATTTCAAACTTGAATTTCTTCTAAATTTGATAATGACAGTGACATGGATGCACCTCTGTCCACATGCACCATCCTAAATACAACTGAGCCACTCATCATATATCTTTATTAAAATTTTACAGTCTCATCTTCTAATAACCTCTATGTTAAGCTTGTAGATCTGGGCAATTTCCAATTTTAGTAATTACACTGAATTGCTTAAATTACTCCCAGTACGTCATTTGGAAATAGTATTTTTAAGCTTTTATATTATGGGTGAAATAGTTATATGTCAATAGTGGTAAATTAATGCCTGTGAATATTCAGAAATGCGGGGAAGGAATAAAAGAATAAAAGATAAAGTTTGATATAAATGCAATAGCATTAATGTGATGTTATGGGGCTCAAAGACAATAAATGTAAATAGCTTCTGCCACGATTCTTGAAACATCATTTCTGCTTTTGCTTCTTGGCAGTAACAGCTAAAATATAATGAAAATATTCTCTTTCTCTTCCTTTTAGATGGGCTGGCTTGCAATTATACAGGATTTTACTCCATGGCTGCTTGTGTAGATGTTACCAGTTTTTTGCTGATATTTAATATAAAACTAACCCTCAGGCATATAGGTACACTGACATGAATCTGAAACAAAATTGCCAGAGAACAGTAGAAATGCATGTAGCAATTAAGTTGCTGTCACAGATACTGCTGACCCAAAAAAAATAGGTCTGAAATCCCAACAGAAGCAACCAAGGTGTACAGACTGAAAGACATGCAACAGCATGTCAAAGGTTAGCACTATAATGAAATGTATTTTAATTCACAGAATCCATAAAACATCTAGACTAGAATAAGTCTAAGGAATTAAACTAATACATACACAATATATCCTAATTGTTAATTATTCCAGCAAGCTTTACAGAAAATAAGGGATACTACTGAGGAATTCAGCTGACTATGAAGAAAGTGCAGAATACTGCTCTTTCCTGCCATAATCAGCTTTATTACCAAGAAAGAAAGGTTACCGATGATCCTTAGTTTTTTTCCCCTATTTCATTACCTTTGTAATATAATCACTAATTTCTCCTGGAAAGCCTTCCCAAGATATTGGCATCCAAAATGCTGTTCCTTCTCATAATATCTGATGCCCTCAAGGGCAGCCCCTGACACTGCAGAGTGGTACTGTCATGCAACAAAGCAGTACGAGCACAGCCTATGGGACCAAGCACTGCAAAAGGAAAGCACAATCCAGAACCCTTTTGGCTCAATGATAGCTACAATATTAGCTTAGTTTGATGACACTGACAACATATTTAGTCTGGTCATATTTAAAAGAATAACAAAATCACATACTTTGCTAGGACATATACCAACAATCTAATAATTATACTACTCAACACTAATATGAATGCTTTTCAGGGTGGTCCAACATATTCAAGAGCTGGGGCTGGATGCCAATTTTGGCAACTGCCTTTGCTTTTTTCTCTCTCTTCCCCTCCCTCTGCCTCCACTGGGTAATGTGGATGCATCAGCTAACAGATCAAAGCATCTGGCCATCTGTAGACACAAAAGAAGGTGTCTGTCCTTTTTGCTTCATGTGCTGAGAACCATTCACCGATGTCAGAAATCACATTCCCTTCTCATAAGCTTATGCAGTGGTAAAGACCAAATGCGTGACTGTATAAAAGCATAGGAATAGGTATTTAGTTGTTTCAGCTTCCAGCATTGCCCTAATAATGTTCCCCTTCTCCTTTGAAAGGGCAGCAGAAGAACTGGAGTATGGCCAGATGTGTTTATTTTTATGCTAAGCTTCATGAGTGGTTTGGGGTTTGGTTTTGGGAGGGGGATTCTGTTGGTTTTTTTTCTCTTTGTGTGTGTGTGAACAAGGTGGTCTGAGATTCAATTTTAGTTCATTTGAAAACAATAATTAAGCCTTCAAACTCCTCACTAACAGCATTCTGGGACAGAGACTCAGTTCTGACTCTGCTAAAGCTTGCCACCTATATACAATTATAAAAATATCCTTCAGCAAATCAGAGCAAAAGTCAAGGCTTCACTTACTGTTCATCTCCAGAAGAACTCGAAAGATGTTGCCCTAATAGAGCTGTTGCCACAGGAGCCAGGCACATGGGGCAGTTACAACTGTCACTAACACAATCTAACAAAATAATATTGCCTACCCAGCAATTTCTAAGAGACCTTTAGCTGAGGAGAACTGAAATCAAAACCCAGTAATCCTAACAGATTACTCCACCAATTAATGTGACCACAGATACTATGATATTTCTGTATTTTCAGAAAAACATACTAATTTTCATATTTTCGCAGAATACAAATTGAAAACTATGAAATCTGAAAGATCATTAAGAAAATATTGCACCACAGAATCTTATGATGCCAGGGTGTGACTGAGACACAGGGCAAAGAACATGAAGAACCACTGCTAGAAACAGTTTTCCAAGTAGGAAACAGAAAACAAATGCTCAGAACATAGGAATAAATCAAAATTGAACAGACTCTAAATGTGCTAAAATTTCATTCCAGAGGCACAATTAGTGTTGACTACTGGGGAGAATCAAGAAAAAAAAAAAAAAAAAAAAAAAAGGGTTGACACCCAAAAAAAAAAAAAAAAAAGGAGTTTGACACACAACAAGAAGAAATTCCTGCACAGGCTGATGGAATAGTGACTATCAGCAACCAGGAAATCTAAACTTCTGCAAGTCTCAGGGCAGAGAAAAGTTGCAACAAACAATATAGTAAGCCGGTGGAACACTTCAAATTAGAGGAAAAGGAAGCAAATGTGACTGCTTCTAAATGAAGCCAACTGTGCTGTGAAATATGTAACATTCAATGTACCAAAAGGGACAATTCTAGCAGAGTTGTCAAAATGATACATGACAAAGGCAAGGCACAACTTTCACTTGGAAAGAAAAGTCATCCTTATGGAAGTTTCTCAATGACAGAGACCTGTTCAAAAATCTTTTCAAAAACCTTTTAAAACACAAGACCATGCAAACCTGTAAACTAAGATTTCACAATAAATGTCTCATTCCTATTGCTCAGATATTTAGAGAGAGAGGAATTATAGAAACAATAGTTATACTACATGGTGCAGTAAGACCCAAAAAATAATGCTTTGAACAGGGGATGTTCAAGACCTCCCTATTTTATCAACATATCACGCCTACTGCATAACACAAATGGAGGCATGGGAACTTTTAAAGAGAAACATTTTAGCGTGTAACATACATTAGTTGTACTGGGCTATAATAAAATAAACCTCTTCTGCTACATTCCTGGGAGCATCAGTATAGTAGGAAAGTGCAAGAGTCAGATACATGATAACACAGTTATCTATTACCATGACAAGTCACCACCACTCATCCTCAAATTAACGGTCCCTTACTGCAGTAGTGCTTTGTAATCCTTGTGTAGCACTTCTTCCTTGCACAAAAGACCGGTTTGCACAATGTGAGTAGAATGGAAGTTTTACTCAAAAAATAATTGGAAAAAGCCTCACAGATATGAAAACGTTCAGCTGGTTTTAAACCTCTGAAGCTAGCATTAAAACATACTGAAAACACTGAGCAGATGCACAAATGCATCTTGAGATGAACACATTACAAAATCAGTTATGGATTCTTAAACACTATTTGCTTCTTCAGGAATGTGCCAAATAAAAGCTGCAAGAAAGACACCTAGATAAACAAAGTATGGTGTAAAAATGTCTTTGTAAGCTTTTAGCCAAACAATACTTTGAAACAGTTTATATTCCAGCCAAGCATACTAATACTTAACTAGAAGAGCAAGACTTCTTTTCTTCTCACAAAACACAGATCCAAGAAAAATCAAAGAAGGGTCTGTGTTATGTAGCAGAATGGAGAGAAAAATTTTTATTGTATTCTGAAATGGTAGTCAAAATGAATAAAATATATCTTTGGAAAAACTTCTATGATTCTTTGTCAAATGTCAATCTTGTCCACTCCATACTTAACAAAAGCTATAACTTTTACATATGCTATTAAATCAAGTGTTTTTTCATATTCAACCCTAAAGGCTTTCGGAAACTCAGAACGAGCATGTCAGTTACCGCTAGCCTTACGGATTACGAAAGCTTTCCTAACAGAGTTCATGGAGAAAATAGTATGGAAAAATCTTTAAATAAAGCAAAATAAGCTGAAAACAAAACAAAACTCCTAGCATATAAATTCAGTCCATTAAAAATTACCTTGTACCAAGTCACGGGATATTTTCATTAATATATTCCACACTGAAAGATAGCTTTGTTGCAGTGCGCCTCCTGGAGACAGAGTTTTTTTTTACCTTTGTCCCCAAACATGGGTACACATCCAGAATTTTCCATCTTTCCCAGGTCGTGGTTGGCTTAGCCACCACAAGACCAATCTCCTAACACCCACTGGACCCCTGACCTGTAGGTATCCCATCTGTGTATCCTTACAGGACAATGCCTTTTGTAAACCCACCTCCCTTCCTGTTAAAAACCTCTGACCCCGAGGCCACATGCTCTTTCGCTTCTCCCCCTGGGGTGGGTGCTGTTTTCAGTGCCTGCCTCAGGTGGGTTTGTTTTTTTTTTTGTTATTTTCATGTTATTTAAACCTTTTATTTTGGAAGGAAGTGATCATTGCCCATCCCTCCTTTAATCGCCACTGTCCTCCTGTTCGCTGAAGAAGAACACCACGCTGGAGGCATTACTGGGGTCCCGCTGGGAGTCTTATCTTCACGGGCAAAACCAGCGGGTACATAAAAACCTCATATTTTTGAAAAGTAATATACCTTAGGTACTTTCCCCTGTTTGTTCTTTTAAGCCAGTAACTGAATGTGTCCTGATTCCCTAATTGCTTTTCTTCATTAAAATAATAAACACAAGTAGGTAAAGTTAGCACCTTAAAAGAGAACAAATCAATTGAAAATAATTTTTTTTTTTTTAAGGTATAGTACGATGAGAAAAGAGGGAAACCACATTAGAAGCTAATGATGAGCAAAACCCTGCAAGATATTCTCCACAGACACACAAAGTAACAAGAAGTACTGTCAAAGAACAGGCATATAATATTAATATCATGTTTAGGGCACACACAGAGCTCTGTATGTAGGTAGCTCTAGACATTAGATGTATGGTGGAGTTTTTGTTTGTTGTAAGTTTGGGGATTTTTTGATAGGCTCATATCTTTAAGTTACACAGTGATCACACAAAAATGGAAGAGTACCAAGAAAATCTCAAAAACCTTTTATCCAGACTCAAAATGCAGAGAATAAATGAAAGAGGAGGACACCTTGTATGGCTAAAGGGACTAAATTTCTTTGTACTTGGTGCAAGACAAAGGCAACTGATATTGGGATGTGACAATGATGCTCTAATTGATATTTCTTAAACTTCCTTGTAGGGATTTTATTCCTATTGTTGCTGAAAGAAAAAGAATGAATCTTTCTGCAGACACACACATTAAATAACTAATGCCTATCTTTGGGCAGTAACTTCTGCTTCAGGTAGGAAATTGATCCACAAGGCAAGAAAAACAAAAACAAAACACTTCAGTCTCACAAGAAGGAGGAATTACATTTATAAATTCCTTTTGGTGAAAGTTAAATTCAAACTTTTCTTAAATTAAAAAAAAAAAAAAAGTATGTCTGAATGGTCATTCATACCATTTTCTTTTTATCCTGCAACACAACATTTATTTCTTGTAAGAATTTTTCACCACTGCATTCCAAACTGACATTTCAAGCAAGCAACATGTTACCAATACATCTTTAGAAGTCAAATGCAGCTGGATGAGGCAACACTAATTAAGCTAATCCAACATGTTCAACTGTCTCCTTACTGGTTCTGCAGTTGTGACTGTCTGGGGACAGATCCCATAATTTCAGTGCCGACATGCTTGAAGTTTTTTTTTTATTCAGTGATGCTAATTCTAAACTGGTAAGATGACAACTTGCTTCACTTAAGGGATGTCTGGGCAAAGTAGTAATCTCCAGGATCTCCAAATGAAGCTGAAATAACTTATAGGACTTCTATTGAGACAAGCACCCCAAACACAACATGCCTCTGAATCAGAGATGTTTAAAGTAAGGACAGTAACGGCGCTTGGTTTGAAACTAGTTAAAAAGTCTCGGTTAACTGTATATTAAAGTGTACTCTCCGAGTTCAGTAAATTCTCTCTGATTCAAAGGGAGGTTCCTGTTGCCTTGCTTCCTCTTTGTATTCTGTCTAGAGATGCTTTTGCTTTTGTGTTTCATTTACTTCATTGTTGAAAATTTTGTCTTTGCAGTCCACAGTCTTCCCCTACAGTTCCAAGGGGTCACATGCCGTTTGTCATTTCAATGTAACTTCCCACAAAGTAAAAGAGGTGGGTTGCAGCAAGGTAGGACTAAATTCAGTCTGAACATAGAAACCTGAGAGACACTTTCTAGCAAGGCTGTGGGATCGTGATTTGCAGAGCAGGATGGCATGTTTTGCTAAAGTTTAGACAATAAGCACGGCTGAGGTTTTTCTCATAAGCCTAAGAAAATTCACAAAAGTACCTATCATATAGCAAATGTTTATAGGTAGTGAATTCTGCTGGCGGTTCGCCCAGACAAGAATGTAAACACTGGCAGAGCTGACGACAACAATTCTCAAGGCTGAGAGGGCACATGGACAGAGCGTGGACAGTGGCTTTTGCCAGTCTTTACTTAGATGTGTGAACAGGCTTGTTAACCTATGGGATTCGGGGGGCTGGCTCTTGTCTACTAGAAAAGGCTGTAAAACTTTGCAATAAATGGATTCTACGGTAGACCCCCTGGAATACTTCTCTCCAGAGCCTCTTCCCAACACAAGGCAGTCAGTGGGACCCTACATGAATTTTTGCTCATGAAACCTGAGGCAACAGACCTCTCTGCATTCACACTGAGTCCACTTATACAGGTACCCAGGTAAGTGTGGTGCAGGACCACATTGAGATAACAGTTTCAGTGCTGGAAGTCACAGAGCTGAACTGGCCTGGCAGCAAGCATGAGCTAATGAGAAGCCTTTACAGCAGGATTCATTACCTGCAACTCCACACTCTGCTGTAGCCTTTTAATGCTCTCAGTTGAGCCCTGATGCATACAGTGGATAAGCCTTTATACATTTCTGTATGGGTTACCTAGTACCCAGGCCCAAATGGACAGGAATAACCACATTAAACAGCTGCTGCTTTCAACTCTTCACAATGGGAGCTAAAACAGTGGCTCCACAGCTTCTAATCAGTCATCGGAGAAGCTAATACTCATCAGAGACAATAACACAGAAGAAGGAAAGATAAAAGGGGAGACAGAGTAATCTTATACCATTTTAGCACAATGTTATGTTATTGTCACATTCTTGCTTCTGGAAGCAACATGGAAGTAGGGGCTGCATCATGATTAACAGAGGTGCCTCATATCAAAAACCCCATTAATAGTGTACCTGAGATAGTAAGCATTAACAAACCTTCACTGTTTCCCATTTGTCAAGAGGCAAAGCCCAACCCCAAGTAACTAAGCAACACCTGCTGAATAAGGAGTGGTAGAGAGTAGGGATTTTTTTAAGAGGAAAAACTTAATGTTACTGTGCAGCCTGTATCTGACATCTAGTTGCCATGGTGATGCAGATGTATTAGAAACATACAGATTAGCTCCACAGCCAGAGACATACCGAATAGGATACAAGAAAGATAAAGCACAGCATACATCTTGTGTGGGGATGCCAACATTTCCAAAAGGCTTGCTGTTAAAGACAGAGAACTGAAAGGAGAAAAAAAAAAAAATCTGTGAAGATAAAATCCTTTACAAGAGCAAAGCAGCAGCCTGAGTAGACTCTGGGAATCAGTTTTGAAGAAGAATTTGAGCAAAACCAGATGGAACAAGTGCAGAAGCCCGTCCATCTTTGTCCAATAGCCAGTCAGAGTTGAAACAAAGAAAAATGGGAGGATAGGAAATACTCTGCAACCTTGACTAAATCAGTTAGACTAAGAAAGTTCCTTTTAATTTAAACAAAGACCAAAGGTAGGAAGACAGTGCAAATGCTGTTCTAGGGATCTTAAAACAAGCCAGGGGAACAGTGGTCCAGGACAATATGTTGCCATGACTATTTAAATAACAACTCCAGGATGTTGAATTTTCAGAAGCACAGTCCATAAAATCATATACCACAGTGACAGAAGAGATTTTATTTCTTAATTTCACACCTTGCAGGAGAAGGGATTTTACATATCTGCTAGCTTCAGATTTTAATCTTTCTGCATCACTTGAGAAATTATTTTTTTTGGTTCTAATATTCTAGAAAATAGGTAATCTCAACTTTGATAGCTACTTGGAAGGCATTGATAGGGAAGTATGACTGAACGATATTCATAGCTCTTTTTAAGTATCAAATTGAAAAAAACCCACTTAATCAGAAAATGGTTGTGGTTCATCACATTTCAATATATTTCAGAGAAGGCTCTATTACATACAGCAGACTTTTTTTCCTGTGTAAGCAAAACTTTTGATTAGAGTCTGCATTTATTGACTTGTAGCACATAAACTCATCTTTTACCATGCTGTGAAAAATCACACAATGGAAATGCCATTTGACACAGGTGATATTCTTTACCACTCTCTAAATTGTTCAAGCAAAACTTAAAAACAATTTGTGTAGTCTAAGATCTACTTTTGCAATGTGTCCAACACTCAAAAAGAAAACACGGTAAGCAGAAAAACAGACTAGACCTGAATCTCTTGTTATTAAAGACACTGAGTTCAGAATTATTCAAAGCTGTGTTTCATTCATACTGTTTGTAAATAATTTCCTGAAGTATTTGTGATTGCGGAGACAGAAAGATATGAAAGAAGGACACAACTGCAAGAAAAGAAAGAAAATGTCTTGTGATAGGACAGGGGTGATGGGTTTAAGCTAAAAGAGGGTAAAATTAGACTAGATAGAAGGAAGACATTTTTTATGATGAGGGTGTTGAAACACTGGCACAGATTTCACAGAGAGGTTGTAGATGCCCCAGCCTAGGAGGCTGGACAGGGTTCTGAGCTACTAGATCTAGTTGAAGATGTTCCTGCTCACTGCCGGCAGATTGGATTAGATGACTTTTAAAGGCCCCTTCCAACCCAAAACATTCTATCATTCTATGATCTACAACCTAGAAAATAATATGAGAGCACATACATAACTGACTGGCAGCTTTCCATACATACTAGTGATAATAATAATAAAAAAAGCTTTTTTTAAAAAAAGTTTAAATCACATGATAAAACCTATACTTTCAATAGTCAGTATATAAGAGGTGACAAGAGAGACAAAAACACAGTACTTGTGCACTACAGATAATTGTGTTATGAGCAGAGCTATGGGAGAAAAAGTCTTTTTCCACAGAAGAGTATCCCAAGCCTGTAAAAAAAAGACCAAATCAAATATATGGAGTCATGGAAGAATGCTAAATATGAACTCTCCACATAGAAAGCAATTAAACTGTGAAAATAATGGGAGCAATAATAGAAGTTGAACTGAAATACACAGGAAAATACAGGATATTTATAGTCACCTTCTCTCTGAAATCACTGAAGTCTAAATATACTTCGAGACTTCTAAGAAACTTTTTAATATTTTCTTTTATAAACATATATTTACTCAGTGATCACTGTTACAGTCCAAATGGTTGCTAACTCGTTAACATATTTCAAATCCAATGGCGTAGAATTAGTCTCATGTGGTATTAATTTAAGGAAAAATGAATTTAAACTATTATTAATGAAGACATCTTTATCTTTTTACATGTTATTGAACTTTTAATTGTATTTTACATTAATGAACCATTTCTTAAATATGCTGATGAGACAGCTTGAGACTCTTGGCAACATATTGCATGCCTTATGTTTGTAAGTTGAGTTGACATAAACCATATCTCCTGTTGACAGAAACACTTGAAAATATTCATGGACTTCAGCATTCATCACAGAAAACTCTGCAGTTATGGAAAGCATTGGTAAGTTCCCTTCCCATACTTCAAAAACACCAGAGCAGCAGCTATACCACAGTGTGAGGATGGAAAGAACAGAGAGATGACAGTCAGGCTTCTCTAAGTGAAAATTTATATTATTGCTTTTATTTTTCAAAGCAGCAGATAACTCTTGGACTGTGTAACACTGATCATCAGATTTTATTTTCTATCTTGGCCATTCTGCTTGTGTTAGTAAAGTCACGACGACATCATACACTAAGGCTACTACTTCATTATCTAAATATACCTGGATATGTATCTGATAATCTACAACCTAATGTAATCTTTTTCTTCGCCCCCTCCCCTCGCCCCCTCTTTATTCTTTTTAAGACCTCAAACAAAAAGGATTTGGAGAAATTAATTTTTCACAAGATCATACCCGCACTATTCTCCAGTTTCCCTGAAAAAGATCTTCCCCATAACATACCAGTGTTTCCTCATTTAACAGACAACCAGGCCCAGTGATGTAAAAAATGTAAAAGTAATTTACTAAGGCATCTGCCAATTTATGATAGCAGAGATTTTATAAGCTAACCAGTTTCTGGGCTGCTGATAGGTATTTGCTACAGACCAGCCAATCTGATAATCAGGAAAAAAAAAAAAGTCTTCTCAGTGCCAAAACAGCAACTAGCTGAATGCACATACTACAGTCTAATGTCAGGGGTTGGAAAGAGGGAACTGCTATTATGCAGAGATTTTAAAGTCAGTTATGATTATTTGACTTAAACCATATTGTTCACCTGCTACTCTCTCAAATACATTATAGTAAGGAAGGGAGACTCAGTCAATTATAAAATTCACAAAAATGTGGCTGTGACCCCAAAATGTATTTCCAAAGCTTGTGGCAGTGCTCTGAAATGTAACTTGCTTGATGTAAAAAAGGACGTGAAAATTCAGTATTTTATACTGATAAGACATTATGAAATGTCAGACAAAGTTGTAGGAAAATGCTAAGAGAAATGTATACTGTATAAATAATTTTAACATGAAAAAGAAATCAGTGTAAGCACTGTGCTAGAAGTTCATTTAACTTCCTTATTTTAAAATGTACCCATATAAGGGAAAAGCTGAAATATGGTTCAACAGTATAAGCCCCATTCTCTACTATGAATGAAAGCTGAAGAGTAACTTTACAGACCAAACACTTCTGAAGAATTTTATGCTCTATTTTGACATATCATTAAAATCAGTAGTAGATTCTCAGATATTTTCTTCTCCCTGCACAGAGCATACTTCCTCCCTGAAGTAGATGCCATCACCTTTCAGATGGGGCAGTTATTGATATCAAGTTTCTAAAAAAAGGAAATGCATCTGAATAACTATCTGCACCTACCCAAACACTGGCAGTTTAATTCAGCTTGAGCAACACACAGGAAAGAAGGCAGGTGCTTGAAGCACCTTCCTGGATCAGAAACCCATTTGTAGAAGACAGTTGTTATTGTACACTTCACTCTTACGAAGCTCACCCGCTACATCCTGCTTTTGCACACACCAATCAACATTTCACCTTGGGCACTTCAAAGACAGTAATCAATTCTTTTGACAGAGTCTAAGAACTCTTCCAAGAGTAGACATTTCGCTGTTTAAACTAATTTGAACAGTCATCACTGTAAACCAACCTAGGAAGAAAAATTTCCCAAACTGAGTCTGTTCAAGCCTATTCATTTGCACCAGCATGTTGCTTCTGCTCGTGTGTACCTAGAATGACTGGCATTTAAGTATTTATGCATTATTCACCCCAGGACTTGGAGTAAAGTGCAAAAAGGCCGAGCTAAAAGACATAGATGTCGGTTCTACACAACTCTGAAGTACAGGCTTCAGTCTCCCCACACAGAGCACAGCAGTTCAGGAAGCGTTAAATTTTAAGACCATGAAAATCAATGGAATGTAACTGTTTGTGGGGAGGTAGCACGCACTTGGTGCTGCGCTGAAAAGCACCAGATTGCTGAGCCAGGTCTAAAACTCTTCAATAGTCAGTTTAAAATGAGAAACTGTGCCTGAGGCTATACAATGGAATCTCACTGGAAACAAACTATGGGAAAACAAGCAAGTACTAAAATACTGACATCCAAAATATCATGTGTCTCAAAAGCCCTGTGTTGTATGCTGTACAAATGGAAGACAGTACAGAGCTGCAATCTAGCTGTCTCTGCATTGGAAGCAAAACAGAGACATTAACCTTCTGCTGCACCTTAATATATTAAAGTTCGTCAGATACAGGATCTGACAACTTAACTGCAGAACCATGCTCACAGAACTTTCTTGCATCCATAATATTTCCATGTAATAGTCCACTGAATCATGAATAAGCATCAACATCCTTAGGGGGAGAACAGACTGCACAACTCCCCTATATAGAATAGATATGCCTATTTCCTCTGACATTCACTAGAGAAGAAAATAAAAATAAATGTAAAATAATTAAAAGCGCTCAGAATTTGAAAATCTATTTTTTATATAGTAGTAAGTTTGGAGTCCTTGCTCAATGACTTTTAATAAATAATAATTAAAAAAAAAATTAAAAAATAACCAAGGTTTTCAAAGCTGCAGAATGCATTTACTTCCCCTGTCAGCTGTGTTAATAGGATGAAGCTTTATTGTCTAGGAAATATTCCTCCATAAAAGCCAGCAAGTAAAACAAGATTATATATATAGTAAACCAGAAAACTAGAAAGGACAGCAAAGGAAAAAATCTCCCATTAGTTCAAATCAACTTCTGTAAGCCTAGTTCCTTCCTATTGCCAAGAAAAATTAATTTTCTTCTCTCTTTTTTTTTTTTAAAGGCAAAAATCAGACATGTTGCTCAAGTTGCATCTGATCTGACTCCAGTGAAGAGATTATCCTTTCCCCAATCTACCTCTACTGGCACATGGCTAGCTCCTCCAGCATCTCTCAGAGATTAGTGTCCAGAGATGGTAGATAGATTCACACACACTCACCTGCACCCTCGTTCTGTCAAAATTATTCTATTTTCAAACAGTCAGCTAGGAAAAAATGCTGATCTCATTCCTTTTACCAAACTAGTTTTGGGAAGATCAATGAACAGTTTATGAGAGCTAATTTGAATGGGGCAGTAATACCCACCAACCACAAGTGGCAGGGAGCAGTAAATTCTTATCCCCCAATAACCTGCAGTTGACATACATCCAGTTGTGCCTTAAGACACTTCATAACTTCTTTATAGGTAAGTCATCCCAAAAAAAGGTAATTAAAGGCTTGTCATAATCGTAAGCACAAAGGAGATCAATCAAAAAGTGGCTCATGCAGAAAACTGAGATACAAGTTCAGGACTGAAAATAGGAGAAAGTAGGGTTTTGTAAGCAGGAGAAAAAATGTAATGAGAAAAGTAATACAATGTGCAGTTGTCACAGTGTTAGTACGGGCCTGAATGGGATCAAATCAGTCAGTGTGAGGATAAAACTATGCAAGTTCACCTAAGAGTTAGTACAAAACTAGGCCTGAATAACCACACTGATTGTTTGTCTTTGCAGGCAGACAAAGAAAGAAAGTGGAGATAGCAGATTCCCAACTAGGAAAGTAAAACTGACCACATTTTAAAAGGTATTTCATTTTTAAAAAATATTTAGAAAGGTTTACTCCGTGTGTGTAATATTTTAGTCCAGATCAATTCTGAAGGGAAAGCTATAGGTTAGATTTTTGAGACATAAGACTTTTAAGAAATAAATAATATTTTTATACTTGAAAATACTTGTAAAGAAGTCTTTCTTTAGCTCTTAATTTCTTACTAAGGAGTTTTATTAGTACTAGGAGAATGAGAGAGTAAAGCTTGCAAAATACAAAAGCCTGCAATTCCTATGGGAAAACAAGAAAGGTACAACAGAAATGTAATTTAGAAGGCAAAAAGTCCATGCATCTAGAAATTTCTGAAGAATTGAAAAGAAAAGAACCTGGGCTTTTCCCTTCCTACAAACTACAAATGTGAAGTTTACCTCATCATATAAGCAAAGACTAACTGCAAAGCTGAAAAAAGAGAGCTGTTTTCAGTTGATATTGAGATAATATATTTATTAACATCCTCTTGAATTTCTTAGGTTTTCTGCAAAGCTAACATAAGCAGATGAGATCCTGCCGTCTGTTACTTCTGGTACAATACTATGCTATGCTTCACTTTTAAACAGGTGCCATATATTAGAATTATCGGAGTGTACATCGCCAAGACAGATCTACCCTCACACTGGCTTTGGTTTTCATCTACGTTCTTCTGAAATCCATGTTTAGCCAAGTATTCATAAGACTCTTAAAAGACCTTGAAAAAACTGCTGAGTGTAAACTCAATAGCAGAAATGTCACTGCTGTCCACAACTATAGGTAAATATGAGGTGACATAGACTTAGAAAAATTAAACTGTTCTTTAGCTCAGACAACACATAGTTTGGACAAATTATAGGATGTAAGAAGTTAGGACTACCTACATTCTCACACTATAGAAAGGTAAAATTCTACGCTTTTTCTTTTAATTTTATATGCTATTAATATCTTCAAGATTGGATTTAAGTGTTCTGAAGCCTTCTTTAATCATCTCCTCATGTACATAAATCCATTATAGAATCCTACTTTTTCCTAGTGGCAATCCCACTGTCAGAAACCATGCTCCCTATGGGTGGTTGCCAGAAAGCCTTGCTCATACTCCAACTGCCTAACTTTTAATTATATGTCACATTCCTATGTTCTTCTAAATATACTACTAGCATCTCAGAAAGTAATAAAGCAAATGTTCAAACCATGTAAACTTCAAAGCATTAAGCATTTTTCATTATTATTCATCTCTTCCACAATCACTGTTTAAGATGAACTCTGATTGATATGTAGAGATATCTGAGTATCTTTAGAAGGAATATCTTTGGAAGTATATATGCAAGGTACAACCGAAAGAGTAATGTGCCCCAAATCACTTACATACTAAAATAATAGAAGAGAGATAAAGACCAAGAGATACAAAAACTCACATTAGTGCTGATATATAACCTCAGTAAATAGAAATTGTTAAAAAAACAACAGCAGCTGAATTAGATGATGCCTTATATACACTTGTTCTTATACCTGGACTTCTGCCTTAGAACTGCATCATCCAAACTGGATTCAGCTTGTTTCTGTACTTTCCAAAACAAAACCTTTCTTCTACCATGAAAAAATTTAAATTTCTTCTTCCCTTTCTTTTTTTGTCTATGAATATGCCTACATGATTTAATTCACTAAAACCCCTTTTCCCTACCTTCTGTCAGAAATGTGTACACAGTTGATAATTGCCAGTTACCAAATTTGTGAACAGAAGAAAAAGCTACTGTGTGCTAAGACAGTTATCATTTAACTTCTTACTTAATATTAATTATTTATTCATTGTTTAAAAGGATACTGCCTTGAAAATCCTGTGGCTATAGGCAATGAATACACTATGTTTAAAGAGAAGAAATAGAAAGCACTGGCAGATTTAGAATCCTGATGTGTGCTTGTACATTTCAAAAGGAAAACATTAACATAAGCAGTCATTTCCAGGAGAAAATGAAGAAGGCAAATTTCATCAGAATCTTCTGCAGTTCAGACGGATCACCAGCCTTTCTGTGAAACAGCCTAGAGCTGAGCAGGGTCTCTCTGAACAGACAGATAAGCACACTTCTCTGTAAAGCACAACCATCCCATTTCTTTTTCTGAATTCCTTCAGTATATGAACACTATAGGAATGTCAAAATAGTGTTTTCTTAGCCCCATAGGCTTTATATTCCAAAGATCAGTAACTTTTCTGGTTTTAAAATAATTTATAAGCCCTCCAAGATGTGGAGATATCAGGGGACAAAGATGTACACAAGAGGGAAAGGAAAAGTGTAAAGACACATCAATAACCAGAGTAGTTTTTTATTTTTAACAATGATGAGCAAGAGTACTGTAAATGCAAACCTGTGATTCTTTATTAAATTCACTAATTTACTTTTCCTTCTACATTTATAGTAGATGCATACAATCTATAGTCCAGGATGGCATGAGAGCGATATGTATGCTTACACATTAGGTTGGCAATCTTTTTTATCTGCTCTTCTTTTCCTTTTCAAAAGGTTCCTTGTTAAATTAAAATATTATAGTTTTTATATTTACGGTATATCATCTTTCTTGATTTAATCATAAAGGTAATGAAATTTACTTCTCATTTTATTTTCAGATTCTGAACACGAGAGTTTCCTCAGAATAGATATTATACTGGTGTCCTGTTGTTGACACCAATATTTTTAAGCCTTTTTATGCAAAGGCTGAAAGAGCCAGAAGATATATAAAGAACAGCACTGTATTTATGTCTCATGATTTTTAAGCCAATCTCATTTAGAGCCTAGTTAGGGACTGTGAACACTCACTTTAGCAGTTCTATAACTGAGAAGGATCACAATGATTAAGCAAGCTGAGCAGGCCAAAGTTTTCCCCACACAGTTCTAATTCTAGACTATGTATTATTTCAAAAAGAATCTAGTCTTGATTAAGGTCTTGGGGAGACAGACATAGGATGACACTCTTCTAATAGACCACTAACTATCTTCATTTAAAACAAACCCAAAACAAACCTCCCCACCAAAAAAGAACCAAACAAACAAACAAAACAAAAAATCCCACACAAACCCAAACCACCATAAACAACACCCTATGCCTTAACTGAGACCACATTTGTGTTGTTTACAAAACAATGGGACTCAGTTTCAGCCACTGGATCTTCTTAAACCTTTGACAACCAGATTATATAGCCACATATTAGTAATTAACTAGAGATCAACTAATTAATCCTTTAGTCATCTCTTGAATAAGGTGAACGGACAGAGTTCCTGGAGTCTTTCAGTTAAAGGCACATTTTTCAAACCTTTGACTAGTCCTGTGATGTTCCTCTGAAAACTTGCAAAATATCAATATCTCTAATACTAAAAAATCCCAAATGAAAGACAAACCTTAGAACTAGCTTACAAATAAAGAGTTCATTTTTCTATGCTGACTTGATAGTCTGGTGTGCAACGATCACACTTGTCTGTTTTCAACTGTGAGTTTGGGCTGTGTTTACCTAGTAATTCAATAAAATAAAACAATCTGGAAATGAACAACAGGCATTTTCTAGAGAAATGGTGTTGTGCAGACACTTGGTTGTAAACCTATCAATATCTACTGCCTGTACCCCCAGGCTAGGATTTAATTAACTTGTTATCATCCCTCTGCATTTCTGAAATGAAAAAATGGGCAACAAAAATTATAAGTATACAGGCCTCTTCTTGGTGAGATTAACACTTTCAGACATTATCAGTCTCCAAACCAAGACTATCATGTCCATTTGTAAAGAAAATGTCAGCAACAAACCAGATTTCAGCAGTTGGAATACATTTAAATGATAAAAAAAAAGAAGTTTTTTCTGCAGCTGCATAAAGTGATGATTTTGGCTGGTTTGAATTAGACAAAATGGAAACAGAAATCATCACAGAGCTCTATCTTCTCCATCTCTACAGGCAGTCCCTGTACTAGAGGCAAAAACAAGATGCAAGAAGCCCTTTGACTTTGGCTTTTAACTGTAATTAATCAACACATAAAAATGTGTTCTATATATAGTGGTACTACATATGTAACTGCAGGTCCTTTTGTTTTACTGCTCTCACTAACTCACTACTCAGGTTAGTGTACTTCTCCAGAAAAACATGATTGCCTGACCTTTATATCCCTTTGCAAACATATTTTTTCCCTTTACTTTTTTTTGCCTCCTTAGCGATTCTGAAATGTATTCATTTACAGACAAGCTCAGCTAAATAAATATTAGTTCTTGCACAAAATCAAACAAACAAAAGTTTGGTAGCTTTAGGAGCTTTAAGCATTTTTCTAAACCTTTTTAAAATATCCAGTATTAGTAATTTCACAACCTTTCAAATACTCTCTAGGAAGCATTGTTACTTTATAATCCCTAATTTAAGACACTACTGTATGATTTCTGGCTTCTCAAGGTTCTCAAGTCTGACTCATAACTTTGAAGAGAAGCTCTCATATCAATTGTTTCTCTTACCCAAACAACCTATTGAAATTAACTCCCCTTCCATTTGCCATTACACAATATCCTTGCATCAATTACCAGAACTGCTAGCCTGGAATATATTAGAAAGAAAGCATTTAATGTATTTTTAGCTGTCTCTTAGTATAGTTAAAACAAGGAAAAGGAACCAGATAATGAGATTGGGCAGCTCTCTACAGACCAATGAGAAACATACTTTAAACATCGTTCAGAAACTTTGGCGCTGTCCTTCTTAGCTTGTTTTGGTTTTGGTTTTGGTTTTTTAATACTGGCTTGAGAAAAATAAATAGGTGGGTGCTGCAAAAGCACAGTAAAATTACAAAAATCTGCTGTCTGATCAAAGGAAATTGGCAAACGGAAAATGAGTAAGCAAGTACCTGAATTCAGTTTGCATTCCCAATTTTTAGACCTAAGTACATCATTCCTAATATCTAATGTAGCTATTTGTTAGTGCTGTGATATCCAACACCTATGACAAATAGTCAGGGGAGTAGAAATTTTAATGTAGTTTATTCATACTAAATATTATCTGAAAACTCACAGCAGCTGTGCTTACAGCCATATACAGCTAGAATTATTCCCAGAAGCTTGAGAGCATAAAACTACTAAAATATTCCTCTCCCATCTTCCCTGTATCTTTCAAAGAGACTCCTAGCTCAGCAAAGGCAAAATGTAATTTGTGACAGTGCAAGATCTGTTCAACTGATTATAGAGATTCCAAGAAATCATTCATAAGAATAAACATACTCTTCCATATTCTATGGCAGAATTCATACAAATCTAACATGCAAATCATCAGCCATATTAAACAGCTAAGTTGCCAGAGAACAGAAAATATTACAAAACCGTCATAGTTTAAGCACTCTTCTGCTGAAATTTCGGTTTAATCATGAACTGCAAAGTGCACACAGGATGTGATCAACAGGTTCATTTTAAAAGCAAGGAAGTGCTCACGTTTGCCCAGTAGAATAACAAAATAAAACAAGTATTTTCTTACCCTTATTGTACATATTGGTTGGCACTTGGACATCACTCAAACTGATGTTCACGGGCAGGTTATTGAAGTGGTCATTTGGTACTAGAATGAACTCCTTCCCCAGCTCCACATAGTTGCCTTCTTCATCTCGTTCATTTATGAGCACAGCATTGAAGTATTCATACTGCAACAGAAACCCATATTCAGTGTTCAGAATTCACATTCAGCATAAAAATATGAGGTTTGAATAATATCAACTATCAACCCACTGATTAACATTTACATGTGTCTACATCTAGATTAGAATATTGCAGGTATTTTTATAATCTCAGAATCCCTATATACTGCTAGGACAGGTACATTTCTGAAACCAGATTTATCAATACATCCCAAGAAAACCCCAGATTACCTCAGAACTCTGGCTGCCCTGCAAATGTTAAGGGCAGCCCAACAAACACCCTGAACATAAACAATGCATGCACTATTTTTAATACAAAGCTCTCTAGATTTAAATGATTTCCTGGATAATTATCTAATGCTGAGCTCTCTGTTTAGCTTACTTCCATCAGTCCAAGAACTGCTATCTGTGTTGCCTTGACAAGCTATCAGTGTTTTTATTTCACAGGAATATTAACGACAGCTGTTGTTGCTTACCCCGTATGTGCTAACTAACATTTACTAAAGAAAAATATTTGCTTTATGCCGAATTTTACAAGTAGGTTTATAAAATTATGCATACTTTAATATGGATATATAAATTTAGCAGTGACTTATTTTGAACCAGAAATCATTGTCTTCCTGTTACAGATTCCTGAAGAGTAGTTAGCCTATTTTGTACAAGACCATAAACAGATAAGCAAAAGCAATTTAGATAAAATTATTGATTTCTTTACAACCTAGTTTAACCAGAAATTCTTCAAGCTTTGAGGGCAACAAATAGTGAAACTCCTTTTGAACCTCTTAAATAGCCTTAACCCTTAGCAACAGTTTGCAATGTGTTTTTTAATTGAAAGGGACCAAAGTTTAGTGTCTTTGAATAATCTCATTAGTATAAATATGAGTCTCTACCCTAACTATCCATTTGAGAGGAAATCAATATAATATTTAGACATAAATCTAAGTATTCATAGATCATATATATACACCTATACCATCTGTACTAAGATAAATATACAATACCACTTACAAAGCTAAAACAGACGAGCAAGAACAAAAATTTAAAAGGCTTTTCACAAGCACTCTTCCTCAGTGTGATATACAGCTCGTTCTACTAAACACGAATTAGTTTAAAAACTTATAGTCTATGACCTTCATTAAAAGGCTTGATAATTTAACCAGTACCTCAAATGGAGGCTTACTTGGACAGCAAATTTCCATGTCATTCTCTTTTAGCTTTTAGTTTATCAAAATGGCCAAACTATTGTTTGGATTTTAGATAAAAGTAGAATACCAAAAAGTTACTGTATGTTAGCAAGATTTTAAGAATCTTCTGCTTATGACAGAAATATTCAGACTCTGTGTTCCACATGCCATTAATCACATGAAACAAAGACTAGATACATGAGTATGGAAAATCAATTTAACTGAAATTAATCTGACACGGTTAAACATTTGACCTTAAACTTTGACTAGCTTATACTGAGATGTGCCAAATAATCTGCTGCATGTATCTCATGAATATATACACCTACTGAATCATGAAGTTCTGTGAAAAAAAAAAAAAAACAAAAAAACAACACAGTAGCTTGGTCTTTGGTTTTGTGTGTGTGTGTGTTTTTGGTTGGTTGGTTGGTTGTTTTTTGTGGTTTTTTGTTTGTTTGTTTGTTTTTCCTTTTTTTCTTTCTCTGTGAGTCCAGGTTAAAAAAAAAAAAAAAAAAAAAAGAGAGATACATTTTGTCTAAAGCTGTAGTTTCATTACTTAAGTCACTATTAGAGTTATCCAACACCCGCAGAGATGCTACCCTTCTCTAAACCATTTGGGGGATTTTCACTGTTATAGATATGATTCTTCTCATACCAAAACCAAAAGGATGAAGAAACGTGATTATTTCCAAGACACACCAGATCTTCCTCTATTTGGGAGATATTTTCTCCATCTCTGCTTATTATCCAGGTTTATCATGGATCATTAACTGCACTACATGCCTGCTGCCCACATGTGACAGCAGCTTTTTCAGTTTACCCTTTCTGCGAAAGCCAGAGACAGTTGGCAGAAGACCTGAAAGCCCAACTCATATTTCCCGTCTTAGTAAGAAATAGAATATTCCTTCCAGCATTAAGCCACGCACTAATGACTGTTGTAAAACGTAATTCTACCCCGGTTCCAAGGACAAAGTAAGCACTGTAGCTTACTTTGATATTACATTTTACACATGATATATTAGATAGTATCTAAGTCTGGAAGAAAGGCTGATACTCCATTCTCTGAGATTACAGTGATAAATAAAATTATAAATTTAATGCTTTTTTCTTGCCAGTCACCTCTCTTCACACCCCCTGGACAGCTAAGTTCCAGCAGGGCGAGGATTGTTTGATGCCATTTCCAAATCACTAGTTTTCTAGTGATCTGGAATTTCTTTTTCTTGATAAAGACATTGTTTTGTTTTGCTTTTTCTCTGTTGAACATGACATGACCTCCACAACTGCTGGAGCTACAGATAAACCATTGAGTTACTTTCATGATGTTTCCTGGCTTTATAAATCTTATCACAACCATCACAGAGAAATCAAAGGGGCTTCAGTTTTTCCTTTTCTTATTGAAGACCACCACTGACAGCATTCACACCACCTCATTTCAAATTTTAATAGAAAAGTTGTGTTTAAATATTACACGTTAAGTGAAAACTGAATATATCTGGGGATAAAAGATTCCATACTAAAATATGTAGCAATAGACTGTTCTTCTTTACTGGAATTTGAGTTATGTATCAAGAAATTTTTTCTACAGTAATTCACATATAGACTTAGTGATTTCAAGGATGTGAATTTACCTTGCCCGTGGGTTTTAAAACACTTTAAAATTAGCAGGAAAAACAAACAGGTTTCAAACATGGTTGTCAGAATACACATGGAAATAACCTATAAAAGAACATTATTTCCTTTCTTTCAGTGGGTTATTTCCTTTTTTAAATGAGTTAATTAGTAGACATCCTCCTTCATCATGTTCTGTAACTGGCAAGGCTAACCAAGTGTTAAAATGTGCTATATTCTGAATAAATTAAATCAGTCATTTCACAATTAAGAGTATTTACAACTGATTGTTTCTTTGGTTGATGTAATATTCACTGATTTATTGGTCTGAGTCCATTCTACAAGTGAACAGACAATAACATGATTTATGTGGGTTTTATTTTAAAGCAAATTGTAGCATAAAATAGCCCTTAGAGTATTACAGATAATCAGTATTTTCCCAGGACTTTTTTTATCTCTCTAATTTAGAGGGGTTTAGGATTTGGTTTGTTTGGACTTCTTTGTAAGTGAGAAGACTACAAACACAACATATTTGAGACAGTCCTTCAAGTTCTAAGGGTTAAACATCAGATAATATATACAGCTCAAAAATACTACTGAAATAGATCAGCGTTTAAGCACAGCTTTTATACAGTAGCTTCTTTTGGAAAAGGAAATCATTGTGATAGCTGAAGAGTGAGAGAGAAGGAAAATTAATAAAAATTGGAGAAAAATTAATATTAAAGTAAAACCCTCTGGCATTCTGACACTGCATTCAAGGTAATGCTCAAGGGAAAGAAGACAAATCCTGTTTGCTGACAACACAAATACTCTACCTGCTAAGCTCTAAGAGAAAATGACTTCAATTTAATCTTGTCAATGGAGGTCAATCTTTGATGTAACCTTAACTAGGTGAGTTCTGAGTGTGCACAATATAACATGCCAAAAAGTTACTAGTCTAATAAATAACAAAATAATTATCCAGGCTGGGAGCATAGCCAGGCTGTACCCTGAGCTTACACAAACCGTGCTACAGACTTACATGGTGAGCAACGAACCGGAAAAAAGGCATTAAAGGAAATCTCATTCATGTAATATGTTATATACATATCAAGATCTAAACATGAACTCTTATACTTTTGTGCATTTGAATTTGATCAAGTAAACACATTGGGGTTTTGGGGTTTGTTTCCACATACCTTAATAGCACCTACATCGTTCTCAATGTTTGATCAATTATTTTGAGAGCCCCCATCATGTCATAGTGAAGATAAATTAGAGCAAGGCGATAAAAACTGGGGACAAACAGGCATCTCAGCTTTCACACGATACTAATATTTTACCCCTATGAAGAAAGCCTTCCCAATGCAAGCCAATATGAACTGATCAGTAGTATTCAACAGACCGAGAGCACTGGACCCTTCTGCTTCAGCAAGGAGCTAACTGCATTTGAGAGATCCCAAAGAATTGGCAATAGCCTTCAGAACCCTGGGCTGCTCTAACATACTGGTATAATCAAAGTAGATAGTGACTTCCAGGGCTGTTAGAAGCCTGTCCCAAAACTGTTTTACAGGTTCATTCAGACCAACTAGCAAAGGCAAGCTTTGTTTTAAACCACCATAAGACAGCCTCAGCCACAAAAGAAGAAGTGTATGCTGTATGATCGCTTAGGATGGCTGCCACAGGCAGTTAATGCAGTTAATGATAAAAATTAATTCACTCAAAAGGTGTCATAGAAGAATTGTGAGGAAGTGCAGGGTTTGTATCATGCAATGAGAACAATGAGGTGGGCTGTAGGGGAGAACTTCTTGCAAGGCAAGAAGGAAACTCTGAAGCTATCTGATACTTATTTTGGCATAATATCTCAACTAAACAAGCACCTTGACTACAATGGACACTTTGCCAAAACATCAGTAATTTCGATATAATACTGAAAACTATTCTACATGTCTTGCACGATTGTGGTATTATACAGACTGTGGTAGATGAGTTACACTCTCTATTTCCATTTACAATTATCTTAACGTAAACAGATATCTTGTGATACTTAAATTATTTCTCAAATATTTGTTAAAATTATAAACAGCATATTTATCTAAATATAAACATTTACTTTTTAATTTAAAAGATACATTCTAACGCGAATTGTCTTTGCAACTTAAAGATTACTTGGCACAGAAGAGTAAACAAGTATCAGCTGGTTTCATCGTATTTCAAAATTAGAGCATTTTGTTTTAATGGTATCAAACAATGCTAGACACAATTTTAGTTTGATATACTTTTTCTATAGTACAGAAATTATTTTTGCCAAGGTAACATTAAAAAAATCCCATTCACAGATCTATGGGGACCAGGAAGGTGTCAGAACAGAAAAGGGAATGATTTACACTAACAGGTCAGTGCTACAGCAGTACTTGGTTTACACTAATAATTTTTAACTATGCAAGAACCATTTTCACAGTGTTTCTGCAATCTTATAGCTCATATCAAACAAAGCTGGACAAAGCTGGGAGGTTTAGGTTAGACATTAGGAAAAACTTCTACACTGAAAGGGGGATCAAACAGGCTTCCCAGGGAAGTGGTTGAATCACCATCCTTGGATCTATCTAAAAGCTGTCTAGGTGGGATGCTTGGGGATATATGATGCAGAGGTGACCTGGTAGAGTTAGATAACAAAGATCCTTTCCAACCATAGTGAGTCTGTGATCTCTGGAAGACACTAAGTTAAGAAAAGTTTATGGCATTTGCATTGAACCTTAAAATGCTAGAGCAACTGAGAGAAAATTAAAAAAGTAGCAAATAGTGTAGAAAATGAAGGACAGCACAGACACCTAGAAAATATTTTAAGATCTATGACAGTTTCAACAAAATAGCTATTGTCATCAGTAAGCTAAAGAAAAGGTGGGCAAAGTTTCTTTTCTCAAGACTCTGACAAGTAAGACATCTCTGAGAGGGCAGAAATGTTCACATTCAAAAAAAAAAAAAAAAAAGAGAAGTTATCCACTTTCCTGGAGGCTTTCCTGCTACAAAACACATTGACAACAGTCTTCACTCTACTATTTGTGTGTTAAAGAAGAGGCAAATATTTGAACACATATCTATCTGTTTCTAAGGCTCAAAAAAGTATCTTCTGACAGTTTTCCAGTAAGGAGAACTTATGTTTTGAAGCATATCATTAAAGGACTTCTACCTAAACACTTAGTCTGATGTTTAACAAGCAAGTGTAAAATGTCGTAAAAGCAGACTTCCTCATTCAATAAAAATTGCTCTGAATTTTAAAAAGCTTTGTAATTTGACGTCTCATGTTGTAAGATATGAATATTATATTTTGGGATTATTCTCTGAAAGTTGGTACTTGCTTCTCTGTAGGAACTTCCAATGCTTCCCCCCTACATGGCCCCACCCCCTTTTTCTCCTGTCTTTATTTAACAGCAAGACTCAGAAAACACCTGGGATTTGAAAACTTGTGGTCAGTCCTCCTCTAATTATGGAAGCAGTACAGAAATGTTACTTGCATCCTTGCAAAAACAACTAATCTTTTTTCTACACAATCAGATTAAGTTCTTTCCCCCAGCTATCCATTCCCTCCCAATATGATTATTCTATTAAAACTGTCTTCAAGCAGGACAAATAAACAATACTTTATTACAGTATCAAAACAATTATATCGGCATGTAAATTGATACCACATCAAGGTCTCAGAGGTCCTGTAAGGATTAACTGATTCACTGAAAGTGGCAAGTTCTAAGTAATTCTGATGGCTATTTTAAATCACCATTAAAGTTAAAAAGAGCTGCTTTAGGTTACAAGTTTCAGATGAAGCCTCCTTTTCCTTTACAGACAAATAACTTCAAAAATACCGATTTTTACATACAAAACCTCTCAAGATTCCTTTCTTTGTCACAAAGCTGAACAAAAACTCTTTGGTCACTCTCAAGTTTAGTAAACCCAACAAGGAAGAAGAAAAGGATTCCATAATAGACTTTCAGTTTGACATTTTGGACACTGGTATGACAAGCCTTACTGGAGAACTAATGAATTTGCCTGGTCTCAAAATTTAAGTGTTCATTGCATTCATTTTCTTACATATAAAAACCTCCAGGGAATACTTTCTGTCAAAGAGCAAATCAAATCCTTATTCCGGTGGCACTGTAATTTCTCCCTTCTCCCAGTGGCCACATGTTAAAAAGATACCAGTTACATAGACAAGTAAATTCAGAGCCAGTTAGCATGCTCTTACAGAGGCGGAGTAAACCATGGAGATAATTTACTGAAAGCAACTTTGATCATGAATGTCAGGATTTAAGTGAATCATTTCATAACCAGAACATAACGATGGCAAAATCTGTGTGTTCGTGAACGCTGAGCATTTCAAAACAGTGTAATTACCACAAATGCCAGAAAACCTACATCCCAGTCAATGAGCTTATACTCTAATACTGTGAAACAATGAAAAGGCACAAATCTTCTGCCTGGAAAATTTACCAGTGTAGTAGTGTGGCCTTTGCTAAGGCTTATAGCCTCTTGCACACCATTGCTGAGCAAGCATGACAGGAATACTTCTGGGGCTGGGGGAGCCTCTTCTCAGCTGCCCCCAAAATGCTCCCCTCTACACTCTCAGCCTGACCTTAGCACAGCCACAGCTCCCTTGGCTCTGCACTTCTGCTAAGGAAGTCTTCCCGACTCCCTTGATGGACACAGTAGAGAACTCTACACTTAACACTTCCAGTTCAAAAATACATTAATAAAAGAGGCTCTTTTTCTTGTTAATAAGCATGAAAGGTCCATTGGGCATTTTTTAAACCACACTTTGAAAGAGGCAGCAATCAGGCTAAAACTTTTCACTCCAAAAGGAGAAGTTCTGTGCAAGAACCAGGAAAACAAGGGAAGACTAATAAGGACTTCTGGACACTTGAGGATGTTAAAACAATTTTGAAGATGTGTATCAAGCTTGCCATTACTTCCATGAACATTAGTGGTGATCCTCCTGTTTCAGCCTAGGAAAACCAAGATACACAGTAAGCCTTGACTAGACTAATATTCTTTTCAGAGCATTAAAAATTGTCAATATGACTAATTTTATTTTTAGATTATAAGTAGTATCCCACTGACGTGGGTGTGGGCAAAATGCAGATACAAAATACTTATAGTAAAAAACATGCTCACAGGCCATCTGGATGCAGGAAGGCTATAAACATCTCTACAGCTTTGTGAGCATTTAAGATTCACACACACCCTTGCGAAGGCTTTCAGCTATGTTTCTCTTTTAAAGTCTAAAAAAGACAGAAAGAGAAGCAATAGATTTGATACATAAGAGAAATAGCACCTTGATTTTAAAATATCTTCTTTTTTCTTTTTTTTCTAAGTATTTACATTTGGATGTGTCTGGAGGATCATTCTTTTTCAGCAACTGAGAACATTAGCAAAAATGAAGTCTGCGTGACGTTTACAGGATTCACTACTGACTTCTACTGGTCATGCTGTGGGCATAAGCTTAGGCATATTTTAAACTTTGAACAGTATTGTGAAGGCACTTGTCATATTTAAAAGGTGCATCAAGTGCAATTTAAAGGTTGTTGTATTTACCCTCACAGTCTAGTTCTGAAAGAAGCTGTGTGTCTCAAGCCAACAAACAATGGGTTTCTACCCTCTAAAGTCCACCAACCCAAATATTTCCAAAATCAGATTTATGGGGCTGACTTTTTGAAACAAATTATCTCATTTGTATATCTTTATAGATGTAAAAATTCTGCAAGACTTTGCCTCATATTTAATACCATTTTCACTACTAGCTAGAACTATAGGACTCCATTTCTCTTTAAACCCCTGTAGGATGTATCAAGCTAGTGAACAGGCAAGAGCAAGAAATTCTATAAAATATTTCTGTAAAAGAACATTCTGTAAAATAAAGTAGCAAAATTAGACTTGCTTCAAAACAATGCAGTAATATTTTCTAAAGTTTTCCATCTTATCACAACGTAATCAATGAGTGGCATTCAATAGAGAACATTAAAAGATCTCTCCATACAGTTTAAATAGGCTATAGAAATACAAAAGCAAACTATTTCACAGACTGATAAGCCGAAAAGTTTTCAAGTGCAATCAGTGTAGTTCCATGCATGTTCAGCTTATCTGATACATTCAGGTTGATGACAACCTCAAGGCTGCTTCTAATTATCAGTGGAGACATATCTGACTTCTTAGGGCATATGATGGTAAAAAGGCACAAAGTGCCTCATTCCTACTTCCAAGCAGGAAGAAAAAAAGTATTTCTCAAACTTTGCATCTTCTCTGTCTCCCATGAGATACAAGTTTAACCCCAAGCTTCACAATCTAAGGCAAGCTCTGTACTCAGTAAGACCTGTACCATCTCCTCAACGAGCTGTGCGCAGGGACGTTAGACAGTCTACATATAGTGCTTTGTTGGGTTGGGGCTTAATAACTATCCCTAATAAAACAGAAAGTAGCAGGCAGTTCATATCCAGCAATCAACAACATGTGCATGCTGGGTTTCTGAATGATGAATTAAGCATTCACTTAACCAGATTTTTTTTTTTTTTTTTTTCCATACCAATGGGGGATAATCAAAATAATTAAACACTGAAGAACTAGAACGGAACAAAATTTCATGGTGTTCATTGCAATCCAAGGCTTGTTTTATTACTCCCAACCACCCACCATACACACAAGAGGTTAAATTAATATTATTGACTACATAAAGGAAAGCAAAAGAACACGTGCAATATTATTGAATTTATTTCAGAACAAAGTGAGAGAGGAGATGTTGAGCAACCTAATGTATACAAATCCTCTTCAAATGATTAACAACTTTCTCATGCAATATAGAAATTCAGTTAGCTAAGCCCACAGTTGAAATAACAACACCATGATGATGAGTTAATTTAATAAAAGAAACATGTCTCTGGAGTCATACAGTTCTGGGAGAAAAAAAAAAAAGAAAAAAGGACAATGGAATCTATTTTATTCATAAAATGATTTTGAAGTGTTTAGACAAAAAAACCCACATAATTAAAAGAACTGGTCATGAGAATAATTATTCTGTGGGGGGAGGTATGTGTGCAAGAAAACCCCTAATCTGAAGAGGATATTCTGCAACTGTAATTATGTGTTAATGTACTGGAGTATTCTGTCAAGTTACACCCTGTATGAACTCTTCAAACCTGTAGCTCATGCTAAGAGCAGCACGCCTTCTGATGGGCTTAGAGTTCTTCTCTGCATTGAATCTATGAATAAAGTTTAAAAAAAAAAATACACAAAGAAAATACTTTCACATGTCATATTCTGTCTTTTCTTGATGTCACTCAACAAGCATGAGTCCTAGATACAGAAAGTCAGAATTACACATAAACCAGCTGAGGCAGATTTTCCCCAAATATCAGTTTAAATTTGATCCGGGAGCTAGGCTGGGGTGCAGGGGGAGGGTGGAAAGAGGGGCAGGTTAAGAACTTGGATATTGCTAAACATCAATATGTCTAAAATGAACAACTGCACAGTATTCACTTTCTAAACTTGTGCAAATAAGTGAGTGGTACAGTCCAAAGTTAAGATTCTGAAATATAAAAATGGCCTCTTCATGTTTTCAACTTGTAACCATTTTTCACATCAAGCAAGGACAGGCTAACAATGATAAATATAACAGCAGCAATCAAGGAACATGTTATATAAACTGAACTTGTCAGAGCAACATCATGGAACTATCTGGAGTCTGTACGATTATTTCTTCAGTATACCAAAGTTTCAGATACTCATTGAACAATTTACTAGTATGCTTACTGAGCTGCAGACTGTGTTGCTATTGTACTCCTACACCTAACTTTACTGTCATGGTCAAACCATAGCACAGTATAAAGCTCTGTGAAAGCAACTGAAGAAACTAGATTTCAGAAACATTACCATTTCCCATGTTTCAGCTGTAATTTGACCAGCAGTTTAATCTACTTTGAATCAAAACAGATAAGCACTTTTAGAAAAGATGATCCAGAAAATCAAGGCAACCAAATACATAAAATTCTAGGTTGAAATCCATCTGGAAGATAGGATTACTGGTAGTTTCATGAATCTTTTACCCCACAATCCAGCTTGATTCCTGGTCTTGTTTACAAGCTTTTAAGTGCAGCCTAAAGAGGTAGGAGAAATAATATCTTCTAAAGACTGAAGAATCCAAGAAATGTTCCTAGGAAGGGCCTTGCGTGAAGCCTCTGCTGAGAACTGAGGATGTCACCAGTGGACAATGGCAATCCAAACTGGGCACACACTGTCTTCAGCAGGAAAGATCACACACATAGAGGCCTCTCAGCCATCTAAACAAATTAAAAACCATTTTGCAGGTCTCTTTAGTTACTCTTTCTAAACATCCTAATTTCCTACTTCACTGCTCCCTTCCTGTGTCTGGTAAAAAATAAATTGAAAGCAACAAGACATGAGAGGGAATACAGTATCATTCAGTCATAAATGAGTCTGAAATGCTCATCTAGTAAAAAACATGAAGAACCCTTCATTCCTACCAGATGTTTATCTAAGATGCTGCTTCTTTTGTTACCAGAACATCATGTGAAGAATGATAGTTTTAAGGACACACACATAGGTTTGTTTTTTTTCTTATTGTTACTATCATCTTAATGGAAAACACGATATACAGATATATTAATTCCTCTGCATATGTCTCTATTGAAGGAGAAGAGCTGAATATAAAAAGATTAGATAAGTTAATTGTGATCTTACTGCAAATATAATGTACTCCCCTTATAGATTAAATCCCTAGGTTTATCAGTTTGATAAATCTTACCGATTTATCAGTTTTAAATATGTTGGCTCAGAGCTGATCATCACAGCTAAAACAATATTAATAAAAATATAACCATACTTAATGTTTTAATGGTTATTTTAACAGATAATTGCTATATTTAATGTATCTTACTTCTGTGCTTGCTTTGTTTCAAGTCTGTGACAAACAGTACATGTAGTGTCAGGAGCCTTCCTTGAAAAATACAGGTCATGAGACATCTGACCACTGTGATTCAATGTCCTCTCGAACAAAAGGCTTAACTAACAGGAGAAAGTATTTGAAATAATGAAAAATATGTGAGGCAGACCCAGAGGTTATTAGTTCAGGCTTCCTGGACGTCAGTTTACTATACAGATGACTTACTATATGTAGATTCCAAGGGAGAAATTACATTAGATATTGTTATGCTAGCCTTCAACTGCCAGAAAAAGATCCTCCCTCCTAAATAAGGTGCCATGAAGGCACTTCATTAAGCAACTGGCTTGTCATTAGCTATTTCGTTAAAATAATATATAGACTGACTGGACCACACAGGGATCTGAACAACAATACATACAACACATCATGAAGAAACCCTGAAATGTAATACACATCTCAGTCATTTACTGATCTATAGCTTAAACAAACACAGACCTAAACCAGGCTTATAAACTTTAGTGACAAAAAATATTTTCAGACAGAACAGCTTATGCTAATGGATACCATTCAAAATGCCTAACGTAGTGCATATCATCTTAAAAAAGAATATGCTATAAATAATTCTTCAGCCAACATTCTGGTACTTAGAGTACAAATATGAGCTTAGGTTTACCTGAGCTATATGCTGATGTTGAAAATTTGCTGTTTGTTTATAGTAAAGCTTATTTGGAATAATGAAATAGCATCCCTGAAATCTCTCCAATTCCCATTCTGAATACTGCTGTATTTAGAAGGAGTTTTATGACTTATTATTAATAAAGAAAACTTATTAATAATAAAATATTATTTTCTAATCCGAGTAATGTCTCTACTTTTATATATATATAAATATCTTGGACTTTAACTGTTTTACAAATGTCTTGCATATTTGTCAGCTTCCCAGGTTCAGTTAGACAGTGACAAGACCTAAATATTTCAAGTAAGTGAGATATATTCAATTAAAAGAGCCCTTCTCATCTCTGTTACAGCTATGCAGAGACTTTGAACTCTGTGTGAATGGTGCAGCTGAACACAATAGCTGTCCCTTTATCTTGAAAGAGATACATGACTTAATCTGATATAATACCACTTTTATGTACAGAAGAATTAAGAGAGTTTCCAAGTGCACATTTTAATACCCACTCCCCAAATCCTCTGTATGACTGTGCCTGAGAAGTTGAAATAGTTTTGACTTTTAGTGCTTCTTTGTAGTTCTTAACAGCTCCCAGGCGTTCATACAGTCAGCAGTGGCCGAAGAGCAAAGAGACTTCCTGGTTTTCACTAAGGACACGTAGAAAGAGATCAGCAATGCTGATAGTTGGAGACCCACACATTCAGCACATTTTCCTGTGCTCCCAATTCAAAGTATTAACGCACAACACTGCCATCTTCCAGACAAAATTCAAGTGTTCAGTTGAGTTTTCTCCTAGCTGAGCATCACGGTAATTACTGAAGGCCAGGACTTTGTCAGGCAAATATTAACCAATAGGAAAAAAGAAGACAACCCTCAAAATACAGCTAACCTTCTACAACTCTACATGGAAAGGAACAAGATTTGCTCACCAACATTTGTTCCAGTTAGCTCCAATATTCACATTTCTCAAACCTTCAGAGTATTTCCAATGGCAGTATTTGTACATCCCATCATACCACTGCCCAATATTTCAGTAGACCTGATGAAGAACTGTAAGATGATAGCAGGTGAAGAGGTTTACCCTTTGTTTCCCTCTTACCCTAATCATTCTTTGTTTCTTTCTATTCTTCCTAAATCCAGTTTATCCCCACCAAAGCACTTCACAGACCATACTGAAAACGTCATGTTCAA
Organism: Merops nubicus; assembly: GCF_000691845.1. Classification (NCBI taxonomy): domain Eukaryota; kingdom Metazoa; phylum Chordata; class Aves; order Coraciiformes; family Meropidae; genus Merops; species Merops nubicus. Next base: position 158,968 of record NW_008603672.1, on the reverse strand, counting down.
ACTTCCCATTTTTGACTGCAGCACCTGCACCTCGTGACCATGTTGATTCAACTTCCCAACAGGTTCCCTTCGGATGAAATTGTCACACAGTAGCTTGCATAACACCATCTAATCCCAGGCAAGAATAACACTAGCAGCAGAAAACATTTAGTTCTTGCTCAGATTTACCTCCTGTAAATAATTTTGCTACTGTAGGCAGGCCATGGTTCTATTTTTAGCAGTAACAAAATAACTACCTGTTTGTATCTCAAAGCCTTCACATATGACCTAATGTTTACAGGCAAACTAATCAGGGCATCATTAATACAGAATGGCAAGTAATAAGAAAGCTTCCTAATATGTTGTTAGTATCTGTGAATATATCTCACTTGTGTGGGTGTAGGCCAGAAGACATCTTAGAATAGCTAAAAAAATCCCCTTACTTTTTACATTTTCTACCAACTCAAAAGCTTAAGCATCACCATGAGTCACAGAGGTTGACTAGCTGGTGACAATCATGTGTTGAAATTATAAATGTCAAAGGCTGTGATTCACTTAAATCAAGCGCCTGTGTTTAATTTATTTATATTAAGCTTCCACATTTCTGAGACATGGTTTCACCCAACTGCTTCCCTAGGAGTGTAAATCATCATCAAAGTACAGAAGAGTAAATCTGCAGAACATAACTGGGTGTGACTATGACGCACAGCAAACAATTGCAAAAGCACATGCACGGATTCATTGTTAGAGCTGCTCCAGCCTTGGAAACGTCTTCACATTTTTCCACAGTTTATACAGGCATTTAGAATGTTGCAAGTATATAATTAGTATTAGATGTGATTAATTCAGACTGTGGGAAAATACAGAAAGAACTGAAATAGAGGTCTGTGGATCTCCTTTCTCTCCACCCAAACTGCAATCAAGCATATGCCTGTTTGACTCAGAACATACTGCCAGAACTCGTTTTTGGGAGCTGTTTTTCTTCCTTCTCTGGCTGTAATATTGAATGTTTCATTTTTCAATGTCACACTATTTACCATGTACATATTTTAGTCATATCATTTCACAGTATGGTCCTAGGCTTGGTTGACTCACGGCTTCTTTGTACCTATTTTACTTCATTCTCTTTTTAATTTTTTCTCACAAGGCTGTTCGCCAAGTCTCATTTACCTATATTTGTAAAATAAATACAAACTATCTTGAGTTCTTTGAAAGCTTTATAATACAAGTCCTAGGCAAAAAGCTGCTGGTTTCATCTGCATGGTTTGAGAAGAATCAGATTTGATTCCTACTCTGGTTCACTCTGGATTTTGCCCTGAGCTGTATGTCAGGATCAGACCTAAAAATCTTCAAAGTTTACTTGTTGTAATGCTGGAAACATGAAACCCAAACCTTATAAAAGTTTGATACAGAACAATACATTGGTCCTCAGATTATTGCAATGGGGCTCGAATTTGCTTGAAGTGTTCTGAAATTATTACTTTGGTCCTACTCTGCCCCAAAATTGCACGTCCCTCCAGAAAAGATGAGAAGTGAAATGCAAACAATAACTTGCCTGAGTGACATAAATATTTAAGTTTCATTCTCAAGTCTTGCTTTTGGCTTTAAGTGAGGTGTGACCTTTTTGGTGTTTAAGGATAACTATGGTGTACAACACAGGCCAGGATAGAAACTCTCTTGATTCATAAACTAAAACAAAAAATTGAATTTACTTTGGAAGCAATATTACCCTTGCCTACACAGCACTATGCCCAAGTTAATTATTGTTATTAAGAGAAGGGTCTATGACATCAGAAGCAGCCTCATATGACACAGAGCTTGAGCAGAGCAAAGAGTCTGCTCACAGCACTGCCCTTGGCTGTGCAGATAAACCAGCACCTTACACTGTGCACACCTCACTGGATGTCACAGAAAAAACAGACTCAGGTGTTTCTAGTAATTTTACTCAACAGTTAGTGAAAAGGCTCCCTCTACACTGTCCAGAGCTGCCATTTTCTTCTGCAGTCTATTGCTGTATGACTCCCTCAACAAAAAGGTATGTGGTACATTGGAAACAGAAAAACAAACAAAAAAACCCACAACAAAACAAGACTTATAAATGGTACATCATAATGGTAAAAGTTATTTTATAATGCATTCCTAGTTATAATCACAATTTCCTACCATGATAATAAGCATAATTGTGCTGATTTTAATATAAATTAATCCTTAATTCCTTACTATCCTAGTTATTGCTGGTGTTAGCTAAAAAACTTATAGATTGTTGATTATATTCAGCAATTATCATATTGCTTTAATTCTGTAGTAACTATTTAATCAGGTTCAACATATTAATGGGTGTAAAAATTCTGAAAGTAAAATCTAGCTCTTAATTATATTTGTTTGCATTTTAAGCCCACATTTATCTGGCACTTACTGGCCTCTGAATTATATACCTGAACCAACAGGGGAATAAATCTCCTTGTCCCAGTATTTACTCAAAAAAATATTTGGTCATGCACTCTCCCTTCTCTTAAATTCAGCTTATTGCACTGTATTTCGTTTTATTTATAAAAGGTTATGCTTACTGCAAATTCTAAGTCTTGGAACAGATTTTATTAGATTAAAATTAATTTCCTTCAAGATGTCTGCATTTTTACATCTGAGGAGAACATTCTGACTTAATATTTTGAGGAGAGCAGGAAAAAATTGGTTAATTAGGGGGAAAAATATGCACCCATCCCCCACTCTAACATCAGACATACTTTCAACCTCATACGGCACAATCTTCTCCCACCCTGGTGCTCCCTACAAGGTCTGCCCATCGTTTCCCACAGGGAACATGCCAGCGCTGGCCTGTCCCCTGCCACCTCTGCAGGTCCGGGTGCAACAGCACAGAGCCAGCTATGGGCTGCAGTCAGCTCACTGCCTTTTTCTGCCTGCTAGACCCAGTCTTCATGGCTGCACTTGTCCATACTGCAAGCAACATTGCAGAGGTTCGTATGCAATTATAGGATTGGAAATCCCTGCATCAAGGTCTGTGCCCTCTCCCTTTTAGTTGCTACACAGGTGGCATCAGCAAGGTAGTTTATTGCCAGATTCCAAGTTTCCCTGACATGAGCAACTTGCCCTACTCAGAGAAGATCCTCCTTCACCACAGAGAGGAAAACCATACCAGATACTCAGTTTTCTCTTTTCCTTTTAGTGACAACAGCACACGGAAGCGCTTTTCAAGCCATAGTACACAACCCATTCTGGAGCAGTACGAGGTTGCTGCAAGCAGAGCAGCAATGCTCAGTCTTCCCTGGATGAGGAGCCAAGGCTTTGGCCAGCCCTGCCGCACTGTCCACAGGCAGGGCTGGAGCGGCTCTACCCCTTCTCTACCCCTCCTCAGCACAGCAGCACCAGCCCACTCCCACCCGTGCTGCTCTGTGCTCTGGCACCTGGGAGGGGCGAGGAAGGATACAGCAGGGAGCAGGGGCTCCATCCCAGGTGATGGATGTTTCTCAGGGAGAACAAGGGGTGAGCAGCTCCTCACCAGAGCAGGACAGGCTTGTGATCGATATGGGGACAGGGTCCTGGTGTGGAAAAAGAAAAAGCTGTCCAGGAGCTGCTGCTTCTTCTGCAGATGGTGGCTCTTGAGTAAAATTGGCATCTGCAAACCCTTGGCATGCAGCTCTCCAATCAAGGGCACAGAACTACTCTTGGCAAAGGCAACCGTCAACCACTGCCCCTTGGGGCGAAGCAAACAAAATGATTCCTCACATTTGTGCGAGCCGATATAGCTTTGAAAGAGATTTATTTTCTCCAGGTACACTAACTACATGAAGCTTTAGAGAAGCTGGTACAAAGACTCTTTTCACCACCACCACTTAAATATTCATAGAAAAGGGAAGTAATGGGTGACTTAGTGGGAGAAGATTATACAGGGAAGATCTGATACTAAGGGAGAATGAATCTACAGAGTGACCTGTAATAAATAACTGCTATGGTCCCATGTGAGTTAATAAAATTGCAGACTAATTTAACCACTTCCCCTTAACTTGCCCTTCAACAACTGCATGGTCAAGACAATGTATACAAACAGAGAGGTCAGCATTTCCTGATGACCACAACAAGATTCCTCACTGCAGTATTACAGACAGGCTCTAGTTAGGAGACTTGAGAGCTGAGTCACGGACTATACCCTTCCCTACATGTGTAAGACATTAAGTGTTCATCACAGAAACTTAAATAAATTAAAGCATTCCATTGCAAATGACAAAAAAGGAACTTTCAAGTTGCACAGTTATTATTCAGAGATATGGAAGCAATAAAGTTAAGGTTCCACACACGTCCTCAGCTCTGTGATTTGGTCTACATGCAGTGTGGTTAATTCCATAAGCCACTAATAGGGTTTTTTTTTCCTAAAAAGAACATAATAATACTTTCTATCCACATACAGTCTATAAACTCTCAAGAAAGACAGCTCTACTTTTATTTATATAATCCAGTCTCCTCTTTACTGACACATTTTTATGCACTAAGATCTTTTTCCTGTATTTACACATTTTGACATTCCAATCACAATTCTCTCCATGGAGCCCCACCAATGATCCTTGCCTCTAAGAATCTAACCAGGGTACAAAGGGCTTTCTCAATGGATGTATCCCTCTGCGTTTTTTCTATCAACTCACAGCATTCCACATTCCCTCAAAAGTACTCAGATAAATCTAAGTCTAACTTGATTGCATGTGCAGGAGGTCTTTATAGACCTATAATTTTTCATCATTACTCAGTCTTGTTATTCACAGGCTGCTGCAGGCTACTCACAAAATATATACTGTGTATTTTTCAAGCAGGTGATTTCCATTGATGCTGGCTGGCATACAAGAAGTTTACAGTACATAGAAGCTATCTCACATATATCTTTAAATTTGGAATAAAAATATTTGGTCCTATATGGGAAATAGTATAAAAATCACATTAGTAAAGGCTGTACCAAATTCACACAAACAAAAGAGAAGCAATTCAGTCTTGCCAACAAAAGAGGATATCTTTATCTCTATCATTGATGTTTTCAGCAGCTGGGGGTTTAACTGTCCAATGTTACTGGCATCATAACAAATTTCTTTTGCTTTTTTCTTTCCTTGTGAGACAGGCAAGGTTGTGAGACATTTTATTATTGAGTATTTTAAAAGAAATTTCAGAATATGGAACCATTTCTCTGGAAACAAGAACCCACTACATTCCACGTAGTTTGCAAGATGCAGAAAGGAGTGATTCTCATACAAATTTTCAGAACTCCACTATATTTTCTTTAGAAAATGTAGACTTGTTTGGAAGAAAAGCTTAATATTTTAGCTGTATATCCATTTGGTGTGCAACACTTCCTTTTATGAGATTAAACAAAGAAATTCAAATCTACTATATTTGAGGCCTGTGTCTGCATTATGCCTTGTGCAGATGAAACATTACAATTTGTGTATGTGGAAGCTTGTAAGGATTATTTAAAAAAAAAAAAAAAAAAAACCAACAACTATTTGTGTATTGTCTTCAATAACTTTAGCATTTTTACAGTTATTCTTCATCAACTACCTAGCTAAGAAAATCCTGAAAGAAGTAAACTGGGGGATAGGCATCTACACAGAGACAACTCACATGGAAATGTCATGACAGCTGTAGTAAAGAGGTTGCCAGTTGTAAAATGTGAATATACAAAGAATTCTAGAGCTTCCTACTGTATCTGGTATAGTAAAAATGCCATGGTGAAGCTCTTTGTAGAATTAAAAAAGAATAGATATAGAGCTTCTTGCACCATAAATGGCTGTGAAATCGATCAGAAACACAGATGAATACACATGCCAGAAGTTTCTGAATCCTGCCTGAAGAGAAAAATGAGACCTAGTACAACATAGCTATGCAAGAGGTCCATGACAAGAAAAAAATTGTCTAGGGGTAGCTTTGAAATATTTATAAACAAGTCTAACATTACTGAAGAGGGAAGGAATTCTATAAACAATAGGGTCATATTCTAACTTTAATTTAAAAAAGAAAAAAAAAAAAAGGCAAAATAGCTGAAATACCAAAGGAACATCTTTAAAGGGGCTTTGGGGGTGGGAGGGCATAGCTGGGTTTTTTAAACAACCATAAATACTCTGGGACTTGTCCTGGGATGAGACAAGAGTGGCATCTAGTGGCTTGCAGTGTGATGGTACTTATTCCCACCAAACAGCTGGGATATGTTCCAGGACTCCTGCTCTTCTGAAGTACTCATTACCATCCTGTGGGTTGTGACTATCTGCCGCGTACCTTGCTAGCAAAACTTGGGAGAGGGGGGAAGTTAGCATGTAAAGGAATAAGTAAAGATGTATTATTCCCCGCTTATCAGCGCTTCTTTAGCAGCTTACCTTAGAAAAAAAGTAGATAGGATAATTTTTAAAAACTGTCAAGAGGACATTCCACAGTCCTTAAGAAACCATTCAGTACAGCTATAGGACTAATAGTGATGTGTTCTTTCTGTATGCACCTATTTGGTTACCACTGACTTCCAACTATAAATAACATCAACAGAGCACTTTTATACCTCATATAGATTTTTGGTGACACTTTCCAAAATTTACTTAGTGCTCTTTTACGAGTTGCATATTTTTACTGTGAAAAAAAATGGAAAGAAGTTCCCCAACTGGGAATTTTGGAAATTCCATCTGAGAGGAGACAGTATATTTGCAGGAGCAGATTTCCTGAGAAATCATTTATATCCCCAAGGGCAATATCACTTTGTTAGTGACAAAAGGGTACAGTATTATGGTATTAGGGAGACTTGATGAGTTCTTGATCCAGGTTCCATTTTAATTACATATTATTAATCATTTTGAAGTTAGAAAACTCTAACATCGTCTATGTGCAACTAATTAAGTACTCATGTTTTTTAAAACTAAAGAAACATGTAGAGGTTTCTTTTGCAATGTTGGGTTGAGCTGAGAATACACAACACTAGAGCATAAATTTTATTTCACAGTTCCTCTAGAACAGCAAATAAACAGGAAATTAAATAGTGTATTATGTTCCAAAATTAATGTGAGATACTACAGACATTGCTGATTCTTCAAGTATCACCACTGTAAAGGTCATTTAAGTAACCTAATCTGCTTTGTATCTGCAGTAACTATCTTTTAGAAACTGTGCTCTGATAGTAAAAATAATTTCTCTAATAATCCCTGAACACAGCATAAGTACTTATTGATATTACTGTTTATGACTAGGATAGCAATGAAAGTGAATGTTACAAAGGCTATTACTACCACTAGTTCCAAACAGCATGCAAGGAAGCATGCAATCAGTGTCATACACAAAGCCATTAAACTACTATTTATATTTAACCTATATTTAGCAGAACTGGAGTGTTGAATGTTAATACAGATATAAACAATGAGATAATTTTAAATATTTAATATTTTATCTAACAGAATGAGATACAACACCTGTGTGTGGTAGTAATTAAGTGCTTTAGAGTTCAACTTACCAAAGTGTCCATGTACTTCGGAAGTGATTCTTTTTATTTTCAGACTTTAAATTAAAATTTAAAGTTAACTTTAAAGCTATTTCAGTTTTAAAACTGAAATCCAAAATTATTGCAGATTTTCAGAAAGTACTTTCATTCTGCCAAACATTGACAGTAAATAAGTCCGAACAGAAGGGTTTGTTATCTGGGTTTGCTTTTTTTTCCTAAACTTTTGGTTAAGAAAGCTCACATTGGCTTAGTATGGTTGATAATTTGAAAGCTTGAGTTTAAATCACAATAAAATTAAGTTTAAAATAAAATGCTCATGCATTTTCTATCGTTCCAGTAATACAGCTGCTGGCTTACAATACAACAAATGAGATTTGTTGGCACAACTTGCCAAGATTGTAAGCTTTAAATATAATCTCATTCACAGTAAAGAAAGTTTGAAATACAAGCAAATGCAAAGTCTTAGTACATTACCTGACTATATTGTGTGCTGCTATCTAGTATTTCTAACGTAACACCACCAATTTTACATCATTATAATGTTCTAGCCATTAAGGTTCCTATACTCCATTGAGTATTTAGAAGACAACAGCTCTATGCCTTTCTGAAATACCCACAAAACTAAAGATTTCTATTAGCTTTTTAAAACATATTTGTTTTTCCCACATAAGCCAGCTAAACATGCTAGATCAGTCATCAGACCTTCCTGGCAACCTTTTGGTTAGGACATGTCGTATATCCAAGAGTAAAGTACACCTAAGGGGCAACTGAATTGCACTATTTATTTGTGTAAGTAAAGAGCACACAGGAATTTGAGTCACAGAAGTGGTTACATTTTATATTTGTAACTGCTGTGACAAATGCATATGCAATCAACAGTCACGCAAAGTACTCGCCGCTGTAGAGTTTTCCATCTAAACACAAACAAAGAGATTTATACAGATAGGCAGGGGACGTCAGCAGATAATTAGGTAATACCAATCATGAAGACAAGCAACATTTCTAGGTCATCAACCACCTTAATCGCCATCAACTATTTGGGGGGAATGGAGGAAGAAAGAAGCAAAGGATCATTTGTTGAGAAAGGACTATCAAAATGCAAAAAAAAAAAAAAAAAAAGTAATTGAAGTGAAACATTTGAAATGTAAAAACAGCCAACTCCCATCTGTAATCACCCATGAAACAGTGATTGCACCAATCTCCAGTGGCGTTGTCTTTTGCCAGCTCAAATAAGCTGAAGAAACTGACCATCTGCAGAGAGCTGTATGATAACTGCCCTGAATGTGTCAATGACTGCTTTTGGTGAAGAGGTGAAGACATGTTTTTAGTTAATGCAAGACAGTTCAACTGGCAAAATGTTACTAAATCAACTGTCTATCAACATACATTCTCCTATCACGGCAGTTACAGTTCAGCGTGTAGGGTAACAATAATGAAAAACAGAACTTACCATTATGCATCATTAACGTATAATCAATTACAGGAATCTGTTAGTGCTTTCCTTCAGAGAATCAATCACGAGGAAACACAATCTACTTAAATGTGCAGATAACAAACGGAAATGATTTTTAAAACAAGGTGATTGGGTTGAAAACATTTTTAAAGATAAACTTTAACAGATTTCCTGACCTCATTTTATTAATGCAAAAGTCAAAATAGAGAAAAACGCTGGCTTTATAATCCAAGAATGGAATATGAATGTTCCAATTAAATCTGGGCCTGGAGTGTGCATTTTCCAGCCAACATCCAAGATTGCATTTGCTGTATTCATCATTACATATCTGTGTGCATGTACAATGATGTCATTGTTTATGGCACTACAAAGTCCAATTCAAAACCCACAGTTTTTATACTGTCCTTCTGGAGTTTACTTACACACGGGCTGAAGTGCAATACTCACCAAATTCCCAAGTTAATGTCAGGACTTTTCTGGAAACTAGAGCATAAAGGTGCCTGTGCACAGGCGTGAGCACGCTCGTGTTCTCAAGGAGCTAGGCAACCATTGGACACATCTGCAGGAGGATACATCACTGCAGAAATGCTCTACCAGTCAGAAGTGGAGATGAACTGTGTGACCTGCCCTAGACTAGATGGTCCTGCTCTAGCAGTGGGGTTGGACTCGATGATCTCCCTTCCAACCCCTAACATTCTGTGATTCTGTAAAATGCAGTCTGAAAATGAAGGGCAAGACAACAGATGAAAGCTTTTTACCCTGTAAATTCTTTCCTTGTATCTTTGTCCAGATTATGTCCCTGATAACCCAAGATCACTGTGGTTTACCCAAGTACTGTGGGGATGAGTGACCCATGTAAGCCAAAACTGAATCAGCTGCAACACTTTGGACATGACAACAATCCTGCTTCCCAGTTTTGTCTTCTCACACACAAAGGGAAAACAAGAAGATGAGGTGAAAACCTGTGTTGAGATAGGATGAATGGAAGGAACAACTCCTGAAACATCAGGGGTGTGGGGAAAAAAATCCCACTGACAGATGGGAAAAAAGCTACCGAGGCCGAATAGTTTTCACTCCAACCAGTCCCAAGGCTACTGAAAAGTATTACCTTTTGATTAAAGTGCAAAGAACCAAGGTATAAAACCCACGTTACCAGGATTATAAGGGGTCTTTGCTTAAAATGCTCTGTTTCCATCTTTTACCATTCACTGCCTTCTTTCAGCAGAATCTCCCTAATTCCTATTTCATTTCTCCACAAGCCCAGCAACCTCCACTCAAGAGTAACACTGGTGCTGCCAGTATGCAGGAAAAGTCAAGGACTAGGATATTATTTGGAGAAAATACATAGCAAGGTATTTACCAAGTGACCATAAGGTATTTTTAAAAAAATAATTAATTATGGGAATAACCATGGATACAAATTGGGCTATTTCATGGAATTCAGTGCAGAACTTGTTCCAGAAATGACCAACACTTTTGGGATTGATGTATTTTTATAGCATTTAGTAGACATTCTTATTTTCTGAATTTCAATTAATCTTTAAGAAATTTCCCATTCCGTAACATGTAATAGATCCCAATGAATATAGATCCCATAAAACTACAGAAAAATTGCAATTCTGAGAGACAGAAGGC